>NW_018109104.1:0-1696 GCF_000183805.2 Loa loa | reverse complement strand
ATAGTCGTCGCAAACGTACGGCTTGGTGCACTTTTTGCAGGCTATGACCCAAAACAAACAGGCTATGACCAAAACAAAGTTTTGTTAAAACGAGTTTTAAAATATTTGAATGAAGGTAATCGGTGGATGTTGTGAATGTCGATAATACGGACACTCAGACCATCGGTGGTAGTTATAAGTTGAATCATGATTGGTACTACTTCTGATCTATCGAATTAGTAAGTTAAGCTTTAGTAACAATTGACTTTCGCACGTACGAAGCGATATTATGACACGAGTAGCGAAATTTACCGTGTTTATTTGTTGATAATACAGTAGGGATGAATGAAATCAGTTCAAATTCGGAATACGGAAAGACTAACAATGACTGGGAGAGGTAAACAGAATAATTTTATTAAGTAGCACAGTTTAATTTATTGGGAGAAGTTATTTTTGGAAACTGATTGTGAGGGAAGGAAAATGATGACAATCCAAAAATGTTGATGATCCCAGTGAAGATTGGCAGTCTTTCCTAAATCTTATATAGTGGATGCACTTAGTATTCCAAACAGCTGCATGTAAGATCTTTACATAACAGATTAATTCTCAGCTTGGTTTCAAAACGGCAATCCTTTACCGTAAGTTTTTGAATTGGATAAATGATTCATCATTTAAAACGTTGGGAATTTTATTTCAGTTTTTGTACTATGAATCACTTATCGAAAAAAAAATATTCTAAATAAGACAATATTTATGATACAAATTTCTACACATACTTTGATTGTTTCAACGTATTATAATTCTTCGAGGTTTTCCGACAATTAGAAGATAGATACACCCCTTCCATTTTTTATTAATAGACCAACCTTTCTTCTTACTCTACCTTTAACTAATTATGTAAATAAATTAATCTATCATATGAGCTGTTTTTAGTCAATAATATTCCCAGCAAAAGAACAATTATTTACCGAGTATAGCTTATTAAATTACAAATAATAATTTGGAACCTGATAAGGATGAATGCACGACTGGAATTACAAAATATGATCAACAATACGTTGCCAATAGTACCGTACAACAGGAATAGAGAAAACGGTACAGCTGCCGCATATTTTTTCATTCTATTATGTTCGTTTCTTATGTTGGACACATCCGTCGTATTTCCTTCATGACATTTAATGGTAATGTTAGAAATAATGCAATAATATAGCAGGAACGATCCCCCATTTTCCTCATCGACAACCTTTTCCGGAGACGTTTTATTTCAGCTCACTTTAGTTATGGTGTGGTATGATTTTCGGTTAGTTAGAAGATGCAATTTTTAAATGTCAATGTTGCAAAGTCCAGTTATTATAGAGAATGTATTAACAAGTGATGAAAATTACAAGTTTTACCTACTATAACTGCCTTCAAGAAAATCACAAAGTAGATTGAAAATTGAGTTCTTGTTGTGTCCATCAAGGATGCCAGAAACAGTTTAACAGTGTCTGTTATTCTAATCTTAATCTCAGATAATTTAGTTTCATTGAAAATTTAAAATAAATAAGATTTCTTGGGAAAAAATCGATTTTGTTATTTCATCATATATGATCATATCAAAAAATTAATTACTCATGAGTATCAGAAATAAAAAGACCACTATCCATCAGGAATTTTTGCACATGAAATTAATTCATGATGAAATTGAAAAGCAAGAGTATTTCGAAATACTAAAACA
>NW_018109103.1:0-7667 GCF_000183805.2 Loa loa | reverse complement strand
TTATTATTATTATTATTATTATTATTATTATTATTATTATTATTATTAAATTTTCTATATATATACGTATATAAGAATATACTAAGTATTTAGAATTTAGAATAATTTAGAATACTGTAGAGGATATACTAATTTAAAATATTTATTATACTTCTGTAGAGAATATACTAATTTGTGCTTTTGGTATTAATATACTAATTTTACTATACTTATATATTAATACAATATGCTATACAAAATATATTATCCAACTTTTACGACTCGAAAGAAAAACGTAAAAAAGAAGAAAACAAATTTACAATTTGTTTTCCTTTTTCCTCCAATAAAATGAATTATTAATTTCACAAAATTCTTAAAATTTTCAAAGGAGAAAAAAACGATTTTTAATTGTTTAATAACAATTAAAAATTTTATCAAGTAAGAATGTAAAATTGATTGGATTATTTATGGTTGAAATCTTTTTACTATTAAAAAAAATTTCAAAGTTACTGCTGGGAAAATTTCCGGAATTATTGCTAGGATTTAGTCCGGAAAACAGTATGAATTGAGTTGGAAGAATATAAGAAGGATGAAATTTGATAATGAGGCATAACAGCGGAATTTATGTTTATGTAATTTAAAACAGTGCATAAATATATGGCTATGTGTGTATATATATATATATATATATATGTGCATGTGGGTATGTGTGTGTTTATGTATGTGTTCATATAGGTATGCGTGTATATGTTTGTGTGTGTGTGCGTGTGTGTGTGTGTGTGTGCGTGTGTGTGTGTCTGTGTGTGGATGTAGGTGTGTGTTTTGCATCTCATTATCTGTAACTGTAAACGATAATCAGAGGAAATCAAAATATTTAGCTGATTATGAAGGAACGAATTGCTCATTAATTTCTTCTTACAATCATTTACAAACGCTTACGAACAATAACACACACACGCACACACATACACACACACACACACACACATACACACACATACACATCGTACACACAAACGAATATACAAACACAAAAACACAAACCCATACACGTACACAAATACGTGAAACGTGTGTACACACACAGCCATAAGCATACACACATACACACACACATACACACACACATACACACACACACATACACCATACACATATATGTATACATACACACAAACATACACTCACACATGTACACAAACACGTGAAACACGTACACACACACACAGACCCATAAACACACACATGTACACAACATACACAAAAACTAACACATACACATACACACACAGCATATAAACTGTATGAAGGTCACGTTTACTGTTTGTGCTCAATTATCAGCCTTCTTCCGCATTCTTCCACTTCGTTCTCTTTCCGGTTTCTTTCTCACCTATTTCCGTAATGAATTTATTATCCCTGTCACATAGTCGATAACATTTGTCATATTTTAAACTCATTATTAATAAATCAAATGGATTTACATTTAATGTTTCATTCTAATTATGACCAAAATTAAACTTTATTATTTTGAAAATTTTATAAAAATTTCATAATATTAGTAAATTTTAGAGAATTTATCAGAAAAGAGAAATTTGTGTGAAAAAAAAATGTTCATTTATAATTTTTGTTTTAACAAATTTATTTTTGCATAAAGAAGAATGAGTTTAATGTTCAATCTTTTTAAAACAAAGGGAGAAAAATCGATAAATTAATTAAGAATATTTTCATATTTATCCAATTTTACCATTTAAAAAGAAAATTTTAAAAAGGAAAGGACAAAAAATGGAAGAAAAAGGGAATGGATTTAATTTTATGACGAAAATTTAAAAAAAAAAAGAATGTTAAGAAAAAAGACAAAATAAAAATTTTGAATGGAATTTTCGTTGCTATAATTTTCGAAATGAAAAATCTTCCTCAATGTTAACAAAACTAAATATTTAGATTTAAAATAAAAATATTTTCATTTCAAGTAAAAAGAGTAAAGGGAATATTGCCATAATTGAAATAATAAATCTTGGAACAAAAAAATTAATTTAAATTACAAATTTTAATTTATTATTAGTTAACCTTTGACATAATCTTCCTGATGCATTTAATGAATGAAGAAATTTATGTTAAGTGATGAATGTTTAATGATAAATATGATAAGAAATGCTTTTAATTTCGAAATAAAGTAAAGGAAATTAAAAACCGAAAATCGATAATCATAAACAATTAATTTTATGTGTTTTTATTTCTTGCTTTAGACGAAGAAATGATTATTTCTAGTGATATGAATGTGTCAAATCTGTTCTTATCATTTTTATCTTGCAAATAAAAAAAAAAAACTTAAACTTGATTTTGTTTTATGCAACAATGTGAATGAAACAGAAATTAAATTTATTGAATTCTTATAATTTAATGTTTAAAGTTTATCCTCAATTTATAATTTGCAAATTTCAGAATAATCTTTGTTATCTGCCAAGATGATAATTCAATATATTAATTCAAGCTTTTACATTTACTGTTTTCTAATTTATCAATTCAATTTTGCTAATTGAATTCAATTACCAATGCACTAATTTAACTTGATGACTTTTTTTTAACTTGCCAATTAACAGGTAGTAAAATTATTTGCTAATTTAGTTAATCAAAAATTACATAGTTTGTTTTCATTAATCTGTTTACAAATTTCTAATCGATTATTTCATAAATTTTTACAAAAATACTTCAAAAGAAAAGTGCTTTAACAAAAGTTAAGAAAAAAATAAAGAAAATTGAAAATGAAATTAAAATTTTTGTGAGTTAGGGAGGGTGAAAGAGAGAGAGAGGGAGAAAGAAAAGAGAGGGAGAGAGAAAAAAGAAGAAAAAAAAAGTGTTAACTCACTTGATGATAAGGGTATGATGACAAATTTGGCGGAAAAATGACTGATTGATTGAATATTATCAATATGCCTGATACGAAATTGTACTAGTATAGCTGATGTGTCACTTTTAATGGTACATATTTTGTTCGTACAACTGCAATTAATTAATTAAATATCAAAATTTCATGAATTTAATAAATTGAATTCGAAAAATAAAATTAGACATAATTGATAAAATAAACAATGATTACATTGGTAAACATTTATTTTTTACTTTTGGCTTTTCATTTTTTCTCGGCAATATCTATTTTTTTATTTATTTTTTTTTAATTTCATTAAATTCCTATTTATCTATTATTTTAATTTTCTCATTATAAATTCATTTTTAAATGGAAAGAAATTATTACGGATATTTTTTTCCCCATTTTCAATTAAAAATTACAATTACTTTTTGACCTAATATATCTTTTTTTTTAGTTAAAATTATTAACATAATGTAAAGGATATGAAATACGAATATATTCTGCTTTTCAATTGGAAATTACGATAAATACTTTTCCATCAAATATATATCTTTTTCAGTTGATCAAAATTATCAATACAACGAAAATAATATCAAATATTCTATTCTTCTTTTCATTTCATTTTGATCAATGCATTAATAATTATCAATAATCAATAATTAATTAATATTTCTTTGCTCATTAATTTCTCAACATTTATTTTCATTAACAGATTATTAATTTGATAAAAATTGGAAAGAATTGCGAATGATTAATCAATTTCATTTCTTGAATATGACAAGCTTCTTTCCATAACAATTATAATTGGCTTGTCAAATATCATTCGTTACTTTTTTTTTTGTTATTTTTTTTCTCATTTAATTTACTTATAAATTTATAATTAAAACAATGATAAAACTGTTATTAAATTTAAATCTAAAAATATAAATTTCTCTAAAATAAAATGAAAAAATTCATTAATCTTTTGAAAATTAATTAATGAAATTTCTCTCGAATGAAATAAAGCAGAAGAAAATTAAAATAAATCATCTTATACTTCTATTTGGTAGGAAACAGTTGACATTTTTTTGGAAAAATTTTTATAAATTGGAAAATAAAATAACTTCCACTAAATTTCATCAAAAAAGAAACAAATTTTTTGAAAAAATTTAACTCAAAATTGTTTTTTCGTTTTGAAAAAGAAAATTAAATTAAATTTATTTCTAATATGAATGGGAAATTTTCTTTTTTGCTTTTTGCGCTTTTTTTTGCACTTCAAAAAATGCCTTTTTTTCCCAAAAGAAAAAAAAGATCTTGGGGAAATAAAATATTTGATTAGAAATATTTGCTTGAAAGGAGACATTTAAAGAAATTGATTTCAAAAAAAAAAAAAAAGAAAAAAAAAGAAATCCCCAGATACTACAAATTTGGATGGGAATTATAATTTAAGACTCTTTTGGGATCTGTGAGTAGAATATGAATAAGCTAAATGTCAACCAAGAAATGAATTGCTAGTAAACTTTATGACAAATATTTCAACATTCATAAACATTTTGATAAACGAATAGTATAATTTTTTTTTTTAAATTCGTTTTTGAGATTAAATTTTAATCCAAAATAATCTAATTATTTGAAAATTTCATTGAAATGAAATTTTGTTTATGCAAAGAATTGATTAATTTATTATTACTTCGTTTTCTTTTTTTTTTTTTTTGCGTTGGTTATGTGTAATTGAAAATTGAAAATAACGAATTAATTATTTTCGTTAAAAAATATAATTAAACATTCAGCAGGAAACGATGAAAATGACGTGTGATTTAGTTACGACAAAATAAGAATATCAATAATTATAGTGCAAATAAGGTGCAAGTCATTTTAATTTCTTTTTTTTCACCTTCAAATCAGTTGTAATAATTTTTACAAAATAACTTTTGAATTGCAATTTTAAGACATATTAAATAGTTCAAACATATTAAAGACATAGATATATATGCATACTTTTTTTTCTGTTCAGACATATATATTCAGACATTATTAAATAGTTTAAATAGTTTTTTATTTTTTTTTGAGAAAAATATTAAATTACACTGATGATATTATAATTTAATTTTTAATTTAAAAAAAATTATTTGAAAAAAGAATAAAAATTCAATTGAATAGAAGTATCAATGAATGAAAACAAAATTTTCCTTTAGCAAATTCTTGATTATATTATGAAGATTACAGACTTAAATTGAATAATTAATATTATTTAGTATATTATGGATTATTAAGTATTAAGTGTATTCAAAATTATATATACCAAATATTAGATGTAACGATAATGTTAATTGTATATTATGTATATAGTGGATAAATTAAAATTATTGCATATTGCTATCATTAGATATTTAAACAGGCTAATAATAAGTAATTTTGAAAGAAATTATAGTGAATAATCGCTATAATTGATAATTAATTATAATAAATGATAAATAATCATGAAATCAGATAAGTGATAGCCAATTCATAAACTTTTTCAAACAACAACTGATTAAGGAAATGAATAAGGAAATATATTTAATCGTAAATTTAAAAGTTAAAATTATAAAGGAAAATATTTCTTTTTAACTTTTATCAATCTTCTGAATTTATAATTTGATAATGAATTTGAAAGAATTTCATTTTCGATCGAATTATTAATTACAAGAGAAAAAAAAAATTTGTTTTTTGTAATGAAATCATTTGTGAAATAATTGTTTCCTTTGAGTAATTAACCTTTCTTCCTTCATTCTTGATTATTGATTTAAATTATTCCTAGTATTTCGCATTAAAAATTAAATTAAATAGCCAATCGATCAACCAATCAATCAGTACCAATCAAGCAATCAATCAATCAATCCATGAAGTATATGCAATCATTAATCATTTAAATCAATTATTTATGATTAATACCACTATATCATTGCGATAACTCGAAAACTACTGGGATATCGTAATTGTAATTGACTTATACAACTTCCAGTTTAAATTTCGAGAAAAAATTTCTGGAAAAAAGGAAAATTTTCAGGAAAAAATTTTCAATTTTTTGGAAAATTTTCGAAAAAAATTTCAATATACACGGATATTACCAAATCAAAAAAAAATTTTCGAAATTTTCAGTTTTCAAAAATTCAATTTTCAATTAGATCATTTCATATATGATCTCTGTTGCATTAATTATTAAGCAATATTAAGTGATATTTTTGCATTAATTATTAAGTAGAAACAAATATTTTTGCATATTTTCTTCCTTTAATTAAGCTGATTAGTTATATACACGTGGATATTATTAAATCAAAGTTTAATATTATTAAATCAAAGTTTTTTTTCTTTTTTTTAGCTAGCCATTCTTGCTAGACATATTTATTTACCTGAAAAAAATTTCCTTTAATTTACTATACTATAAAATTTTATATTTGATACTTTGCTTTCTCCAGTTTTGTTTTTTTTTATCATAATTTCATATAAATATATCATTGTAGTAATAATACTAAATGCATTTTTTAGTTTTAGCCCTTTTCTTTTAAATTTTTTCACGTACTTTCCCGTGAATGCACCCACGTAAACCACGCAAATATATTAATGTATGCTGATAATGTCTATTAGTTTTTCAGTTTAGCTTTTTTTTTCCTTCAATTTAATTACTTTCTTTTTTGCGTAATTTCATGTTTATAATTTCCAGTTATTTAAAGAATTCATTTATAAAAGTTTGTCAATCATACATATCCAATTTTCTAATTAACTTTATAAAATCTCTATGAATATGACAAGCAATTAACAGTTTTTTTTTGTTATTAGTGAATTTCTTCCGTACGTGAGAACTTCTAATATGACGTGGGAATTCTTTCCAATACATATGACGTTAGAAAAGTTTTAAAGTTTTAAATTAATTTGCTGTGACTAATGACATGTATTGTGCATGAAATTATTAAATAAATTAGATTAATGATAATGATATGATATTAGGAATGCAATAATTTCATTGCTGACAGAGGAAAAAAACGAAATTAAATATTGCTGTGGCGAATTAATAAATGTAGTTTTTCGATCAAAACTAGAAATGAAATGAAATTGAATTTTAAATGATAAAAAAAAATAAATGAGAATAAACAGTAATGTGTAAATCCAATATTTTATCTAATATTTCAATTAATAAGTTTAACATATATTTTGATAATTTTGAATTTAGATTTTCGTCTAATAACATCGACATTTCTTTCATTCAATAACAGATATAATATTAGTTCTGGATGTGATTAGCATGAAATTAAATTAAATACGGAAATCAAATTAATTACCTTCCGTTTGTCATTGGCATAATTAAAGTTTGAAAAATGAAAAGCTAAATAAAATATTGAAATTTTTGAAAAAATATGCATCACAGCTATAGAAATTTTCATCAACAAAATTAGAAAGCAAGAAGAAGAAATAAATAAAGAAAGACAAGTGATAATTGATTTTTAAAATGTATATTTTACAGTTATTTGAATTCGATACATAATAAATACTTTATATTTTTTTTTTAGAATGATACTGATAATTTTTATCATTTGAACATGCAAATTTGAATTTCCGCTCTTTCAAATATTATTTTACTCTTTCGTTTTTTTTACTTGAAGAAAAGAAACGAAAAATACAAAAGCTTACTTTTTTCGAAGACCATTTCCGTTTGTAATATTCAAGAAATAGCCACTCTCATTGTCAACTTTAATTTCTGCACCAACACTATGATATGAATCCGTTGTGATAAGCCATTGGCAACTGAAAAAGAAATTTAAATTTGCAACAACAATAATAATCAATAATAATAATAATAATA
>NW_018109102.1:5682-7688 GCF_000183805.2 Loa loa | reverse complement strand
CCGTGATTTCTAATCATCCATTGAATCTCGTAATTCTTTCCGTGATTTCTAATCATCCATTGAATCTCGTATATTCTTTCCGTGATTTCTAATCATCCGTTGAATCTCGTATATTCTTTCCATGGTTTCTCTCCTTTTTCTCCTGTTGTTTCCCGCATATTCTTCCTGTTGTGGGGATTTTTTTTTTAAATGAAGAAAAATTTTATTAGATGGTAAAAGAAGAATATATTAATCAATTTTAATTTTCATTTAGGTATAGCAAACAAAAATTAATAAATACCCCAATTAAACGAATAATGTAAGTAAGTAATTTGATGATTGGTATTTTTATCGAAAAGAAAAAGTAATAAATAGCGTAATTAAACTAATATGTAAATTAGTAAATAAGTAAATAAATAAATTTGACAAAATGTATTTTTATCGGAAACAAAAAAAAAGCAATAATTAATTCAATTAAACTAACATTTGAATAAGTAAGTAATTAAATAAACAAATTTAACGATTGGTATTTTTTTTGAATACAAAAATAATAAAATTAAACGAATGTACAAGTAATTAAGTAAGGAAGTCGAATTAAATTAATAAGTAAGTAAACAAATAAATAAATACGTTTAATGATATACATTTTTTCCTTTTTCAAAAACAAAAACAGTTAATAGTTTAATTAAATGAGTATATAAGTAAGCAAGTAAGTAAGTAAGTAAGTAAATGAATTTTAGCATTTGTTTAAAAAAGAAATACTAAAATGAAGCAATAAATAATTTAATGAAACTAATATATATATACATCAATTTTAGCATTCATTTAGGTATGGAAAACAAAAAAACAATAAATGATCCGATTAAACTAATATGCAAATGAGTAAATAAGTAAGTAAGTTAGTAAGTAAGTAAGTTGATAAGTAAATAAATAAATTTGATGATATGTAGTTTTTTTCTTTTACTCTCAAAAAAACTTTTTTTTTTCTCATTCATTTCTTTGTTTGTCTTCCATTATTAAATTTTAAAATTTAAATCGAAAATTAATTTTTTTTCCTCATTTTTAAAAATTTTCAAATGCTTACTTTTTATATTTTAGGAAATTATCATTAATTTAATAAATGGATTGTTTAATCAGTTGGTTAATTAAAACAAATGAAGAATGTTTAACATTTAATCAATTGTCTCGTCGTTGGATGACCAATATTCAACCATCATTGTATTCAAGCTTAAAATATGTCATCAACGAAAAAATGCGACATATTCCTTGGATAATTCTAATTTTTTGCATATTTGATTAAAATAAAATAAGCAGTTTAAATTTATTGAGTTCAATTTCCGGAAACGGAAAACATGAAAAATATTCGCATTATTTCATGTTTATTATTTTTTTTAAAAATTTATTTTTTGTTTAATTTTGCGCTATTTCTACTCCTCTTACTGATTTAATTTCATTAAATTTACGTCATTTACATGAAATTTAATCTAAGTTAAGCATTTATTTCACAATGATATATGATAATGAACAAATATCAATTTCATTATCAACAATTTAACGATAAGCATACATTAATGTTAGTCCTGATCTATTTAATTCATATTAGATACTGAACCGGAATAATTGGCCATATTTATTATCATTCCGGAAACACTCAATTAATATTATCATCAATAGAATAAAGCACCATCTATACAACAAATAAATGATAAATAACTGATAAATTTTTGCAAAAAAAAACAGGTAACTAAATTACTGATAATTTAAAGTAATTAATTGATAAAAAAAATATATAGCGTAGATATAATTTCTTCATCAATATACACGATCGTATTTGCATACTTCCTGACGAATGAATTCTCGATGACATTCCTTGATCACTTTCCATTTTTTGAAATATATTTCCGAAATTTTTTCATATTCTTTCCTTTTTATCATCTTATTTTTCGCTTATCTCTAATAGCTAATTACCTATTATTCCGGAAAATGTTAATTGAAATTTTGGGTTGGAAAAAAATTTTACCAGAATG
>NW_018109102.1:2732-5120 GCF_000183805.2 Loa loa | reverse complement strand
TTATTTTGCTTATCTCTAATAGCTAATTACCTATTATTCCGGAAAATGTTAACTTGAAATTTTGGGTTGGAAAAAAATTTTACCAGGATCAATAAATGAATGAATAAATATGTCCATCAAGTTGTCCATCTGTTTTTCCGGACCAGTAACCGTATGTATGTATATGATAGATATGTTTTGTTGTTGTTCAAATGTTTAATATGATTAAGTAGAAGTTGTTAAAAGTGTCTTGTTAAAAATAATTCCTTCCCTTTTTTTTTCTTTTAACTCATAAAAATATGAAGAAATTCTCGTCCTCCTTTTATTACTTTAAAGAAAAAAAAAAAAGGAAGAAAAATGTAGTTGAAATAGCATGAGAAAAAAAGAGTGAAAAAAAGAGAAAAATTAATTACGAAAATTCAAAAAGAAAAGAAAAAATAAAGGTTAATTTAAGAGGAAAATTTTGTTCCATTTTTTTCTTTTTCGTTTATCAAAAAAATTTTTCATTGAAATGAATAGAAATAACAAAATGGGAAAAAAAATGAAAAAATGAAAAAAATTTTAAATAAAAATTTGGTAAAAATATTTCTTTCTTTTTCTTTAACTTTTTTTCTTTTCCTTAACTGTAAAATAGAACAAAAGTTTTATCAATAAAAAAAAAAGGAGCAATTACTTTCCATCGTTATTTTACTTCATCCTTTAACTTTACTTACTGACTTACTGACTTACTTATTTATCCCATTATTATTTTACTTCATACTTTGACTTTACTTACTTACTCATTTATTTGTTTCCTCATAATTTGACTCCAATTGCTTCCTTACTTACTTACTTACTTACTTACTTACTTATTTACTTACTTACTTACCTGTCTTGTGATTGTTTTATCTCATACTTTAACTGTAATTATTTACTTATTTACTTATGTGTTACTCGTTTAAAAATTTAGAATAAAAAAAAATCCTTGAAATGAAAAGATATTGGAATTTTTTTTTTTTTTTTACGAGAAAATAATGTATTACCACATACACTCACATACATACACATACATACACACTCACATACACTCACATACATACGCATACATACACATTCACATACACTCACATATATTCACATACATACACATACATGTAAATACACATTCATACATATTCACATTCAAGATTAAATTTGAATGTGTATGTATGCTGGTGATATATACAATCACATGTATATAGATATATGCAAATGTACATATACATTTACATATATTCAGATACATATATACATGAATATTCACACACATCTACATTTTACATATACATTCACATACATCTACATACATATACATTCACATACATATATACATATATACATGAATATTCACATACATCTACATACATATACATTCACATACATATACATATATACATGAATATTCACATACATCTACATTCATATACATATATTCACATACATGTACATACATGTAAATACACATTCATACATATTCACATTCAAGATTAAATTTGAATATGTGCACATACATCTACGTACATATACATCTACATGCATACAACATTCATATTCACATTGGCATACATTCACATACATACACATACACACATACATATATATATATATATATATATTCCCTCAATAGAAATAACTTTTAGAGAAAAACATAACAACAATAATCAGTTGTTTGTTGAAGGCAACAATTTTTAATCCTGAAGGAACATCAGTTTTTGTTAGTTAACAGGTGCACATTAAAAATAAACCTGATTGATAGAGTATTTGAACAAAATCCATTTGTCATACATTCAGATAAATTGATTTTTATTTAGTTAATTGATTGATTGATTGATCGATCGATCGATCGATTGGTTGATTGATCGATCGGTTGATTGATTGATTGATTAGTTTATTTGGTGCTATTTAGTTTGAAACTGTAAAATTAACATGTAAATCAAGCAAACAATATAAATTATTATTGTTTTGTTTTGTTTTTTATTTTTTAATTCAAGTTTTAATTTTTTTTTTATAAAATGAAAGAAAGAAAGAAAGAGAGGAATTAGTAGGAGAAAAATGAAAAAAAGAAAAAAAGAAAACAAGAAATTAGATAAATAATGCTAAAAGGGATAAATTATAACATTTCAACATATGTATCGTATCATGTTTGAACAAAAGATTGAAATGTTTAGAAGAGAAAGAGAGGGAGAGAAAAAAAGGTGGAAAGATGTAAGAAGAAAAGAAGTGAGAGAGAAAGAGAAAAAAAAGAAAGTAGCAAAGAACGAAAGAAAGTAATGTATGATGAAATTTGAGCTTTATTCTTTTTTTTAATTATTTAAAAAAAAACTTTTATATTTTAATCAATCATTTCTTTATTGTAAAATAGCAATGCAATTGATTGAATGTATTTTTTTA
>NW_018109102.1:0-1604 GCF_000183805.2 Loa loa | reverse complement strand
TTTAGTTAATTTCATACGGTAAATTTAACTACTTTTCTTTTTCTTTTTTTTTTTTTTTTTTGCAAATTTAACAATATTTGATTTTAAATTATTCAAATTATGCAAAAATTTTCCCAATTTTATATTTAAGTTAATTTGTAAGAAAAAATATTTTTCAACTACTTCAATGTCTCTAATTAATTCTGATTAATTGTTACAGTAATGTTTAATTAATTGTTACAGTAATATAATGATTGTTAATTAAGACTTACCAAGATATTTTACAAATGCTTTCTTCTTTTTTCTTTTTTTTTTGCCTCTTATTTGATATGAAAGATCGTACAAAAAGGAGTAATATTATGTTAATGCTAACAATCTTTCAAATTCACCTGTTGATAAGTTTTTTTTTCCCCCTTTGAAAAATCTCTCTCTCTATCTTTCAAGTTTGAGAAAACTCTTTCTACCTTTCAAGTTTGAAAAACCTCTTTCTACCTTTCAAGTTTGAAAAATTTCTTTCTACCTTTCAAGTTTGGAAAAATCTCTTTCTACCTTTCAAGTTTGAAAAATCTCTCTTTCTACCTTTCAAGTTTGAATCCCTCCTTCTTTTCATTAACTTTCCTCTCTATTTGACTTAATTTGAAAAATATTGGTAGTGTGTGTTGTATGTCTGTGTCTGTCTGTCTGTGTCTGTGTGTGTCTGTGCATGTATATATATATGTGTGTGTGTGTGTATGTATGTATATATGTGTGTGTGTGTGTGTATCTATGGATACTTTCTGCTAAACTGTTTGTAATCGTCCTACAAATCAAAATTCGACATTTGTCATCAATGTTATACCAATATTGTCATACTGTGGGTATTAAAGTATCTAATATACTTTATCGTTACATGTTTCTATGGGTTTGTATGTGTGTATGTGTGTGTGTGTGTACATGTCTGTCTGTCATTGTGTGTATATAAAGATTGCTTATACCTGTTAATCTTCTAACTCATTCAATCAACCAATCAACAAACATTGGAATAGTATTTGTCATCTGAAGGAGGAAAACGATAAAAGGTGTCGTTTAGTTTTTTTTTTTTTCTAAATGTTAATCAAATAACGGTGACACTTTATTGCTATAATTTAAGATTATATTTAAAGTTGAAGAGGAAATTTCACTTTCCATTATTTCAAATATATATACTGTTTACTTTTGCCTATCATTTTACCAATTCCCGAGAATATTAGGAATGGTAAATACTCTCGATTATTCTGAAAATCATGAAAATCTTTATTTTTAACATTTATTTATCTCAATTTGTTATTATCTGATAATTTTAGGATAATTAAACAAGAAAGTCATTGTTAAAAATTAAATATAGATGTTATATTTCCCATAAAAATTTCATTATAGCCTTTTTTTGGAAAAATTTTTTGCCAAAAAAAATTTTTCAGAAATGTTTATCTGTCAGTTTGTTTCCTTTCTCATATTATTATTATCATCATTATTATTAGTACTATTATTGCTATTGTTTTACTATTATTATTATTATTGTTACTATTATTATTGTTATTATTATTATTATTATTATTATTATTATTATTATTATTATTATTATTATTATTATTATTATTTTATTATTA
>NW_018109101.1:2688-7713 GCF_000183805.2 Loa loa | reverse complement strand
AGTAATACCATTTTATAATTTATTTGTAACCACTGACAGTTGATATAAGACAAACTGTCGCATTTTTAAAGATTATGTAACTTCAAAAAGTGTCTCAATTCAATGTTATTTATAAGAGAATATAACAGTCGTTGATTCAATGTGTATCTGAAATGGAAATGAAAGACCAGAAAATTCACTTGATTCCCAGAAAGCAATAATTATACTCTGCAAAAAGACACAACTCGCATTTATGACGGTTTAAACAGTTTTTAATGTCTTAAAGTCGGACATTTGTTTTCCGGAAAGAGGTAAAATAATGGGTGGATGGATGAACAGACAAACTTTTTGAAAAAATCGCCAAATACATTTCATTCAAATAATTATTTTGATGAAGTCCAACTGTTCAACGTATTCTACGTCTTCCTGATCACGGCGCACATTTGATGCAAACGAAGAAATAAAGAGATGGAAGGAAACGGTTCCTTAAATGTACATGATTTTTTTAAGAAAGAGTGTGACAAAGTCACAGTTATGGTAAACTTGTTTCTCTTTCACTTTCACTTCATCTGCGCTTTTTTCTTTGATTATGATTTTTTGATAATTGAATTGACAAAGCACTGTTGGTCAAGTTCTAAGCGTGATGGTTTAGTGAGTGGTGAAGCTCGTTATTGATTTGGCATGACATATCAGTGATTAAAGATCAACACATAAGTGATTATAGACCAACACACATGTGATCAACACATAAGTTGTTGAGGAACTTTCGATTTTTTTGTGTGTAATATTCAAGAGAAAGATGAAATAATGCACATTTTGCGGCACCAATCGAAATGAAATTAATGTTCCAGCAAAAACGGAAGACTTAAAAGTGTTACTTTTTCGTGATTGGTTGAGTCGTTGTTAGTATCAAAAAAATGCGATGAAAGATTTGAATGGAAAACGAATTACTACCTGTTTCCAAAAATGATATGAAAAGGTGAAATTTGTTGATAACCGGAATAATTTTGGCCACTGTTCAGACAATAAGCGGGAAGTATGAATAGAAGGTTTATTATATGTTAATAATATGTCAATTGCACATATTTATTTTAGCCAAAAATTTATAGTAAAATAATTCTTGCGTGCCGAAAAAGATAAGGATAGAGAACAACTTTTGACAGTTCCTGCCACGGTGCAATTACTTTTATGTCGTATTCTGACGGAGGTTAACGCGAAATAAGTGAAATATTATGAATCATCTCATGTTGATTACCAAGTTCGAGGTTAATATCGGTACATTCTAAAAAGCTTCGGGTCATTTCGGAGTGATTTCACCTCATAGATCCCACGTTTAGTTAAGAGAAACTGTTTTTGTTAATATAAGATTGAATTACCAATGGATGAATGATGATATACTGGTCCTTTTGATGCAGCAGAATATCAGGAATACAGGTAGTATTTGTTAACTAAATAGAAATTAACGCGAATAAAACATAATCGTTATTTCAGTCCCGAGAAATAAATTGAAAGGAATTACTGGGGGATAAAACAGAAGCAGGGCACAGTAATGAACTAGATCGGTGATTTAAATGAAGTAATGAAGATTCCTTTGTAGAGATGGATGTACCTTATTGAATCAGCGGTGTCCTAGTTAATTTCTATTAAGAACAAGTAGATGTGGATTACAATACGAGAATGGCTGTATAAAGTCAAAACTGACAGTATTCTTACAGCTGCAAGAGAAATTTACATATAAGAATAGTTTTTTTCATATAAAAAAATTGCATAGAAATTGTTTTACCAGATGTACAGCTTTCTCACCGTTGTATCTAAGATTTGTTCATATGATGAAGCCTTTACAAATTAGTTACCGGATCTATGTAAATCTCAGTATCAGACAAAAATATTTTTAGACTACTTGAAGATTAGGTTACTGACTCATCACTTTAGATATGAGAAAACATTATATATATATATATATTTTTTGCGTAATGTGATGAATCGTTTATCTAGAAAGTACTCTGTACAACAAATACCTTATGTTTTAACATATTATAAATTTCTACGGTTTTTCGACATTGGTAATTTCGTTTTCACGACATTACCGAGAGTGAGAAAATTTAATAATGATGATTGTGAAGGATGTAGCAAAAGGGATTTGTTTCGATTAATTTAGGTCGTTGGATTAAAATTTTTGTTCATTGTTATTGAAGAAATGGTTAGTCTAATTTCCTCGGGAACTATCATGTGATTCAGGTTCTTAATACTGGCAAATTAAGAAGGAAATGAATTTGAATTTCATTTTAGGAATAATCAATACAATTAATATTATAAAAAAATGTGTACAAGTAGTAATTATCTGCCAATGTTCAAATTCATAGTGTAGTCGTTCGACGAATATCCGTCCTTCTTGATTAATTCCATCCCAAAATCCCTTTTGTTCCTGTTTGATTCTTGGATGCTGTCATTCTGCCATTTTGAAAATATTTCCAGCTCTGCATTGATTCTTTCAATTTCGAATTTGCTTAATATCCCGCCTTTAAATTCAATAATTTCCGTATGAATTCTGCACGGGGCGATCAGTAGCTGTTCATGAACATGTTTGCTATCACACCATTTCTTTGTAATAACAACCTGGTTGCCAAGGTTGGATTACTGTATGATAACCATTCGATTAGTAGTTACAGATTGTTATGATTTTGATAGCTCTGTCGGGATATTTCGTTTACTTGTTGTTCAAGTTCACTTCGCAAACTGCCGAAAATCTATTAAAATTTTACATTTTCAAAATCGATTTCTTCCTTTGGATCTGGGTTTGTTTCCATCGTCAATAATAACTGTTCGTGTTTATTTTTGTTCCGTTTCCCAATCTAATAGAGTTATTAAGGAATCCTTTATCGATAACAATATCACCATTCATCAGATGAGGATTCACAAACTTGTAATTCGTCGTCGTGGTAGTTCTATTTCCTTTGAAGACAAATAAAGTTTGGAGTTCATATATGATAACATGGTTTTCATACAGTTTTACATCAAAGATACCTATTTCTCAATATAAGCATTTGGCTGTCACTTCCTTTTTGTCCCATAGCACAATATTGGTGTTAGTTACGCATTTCTCGTTCTGTATTTCACAGTAATTCTGCATTAGCGAGATCTGAGACTAGTCCCTTTCTATCGTATATATTTCTCGTTTTTGCAAAAGGAAATTTTTTGTCGAATGACAACGAGTTTAGAATTCGATCTAGGACCCATACTAATATTTTGTTATTGGTGCTCTATTTATTAGGAGAGATTTATTTAAAGTTAATTACACCTAATCTTTGATCATCAAGTGCTCTGCAAAGATGCGAGCTTGTTGCAGAAACAATGGTCTGATCAGAAACTTCGGTAACAGTAATCTTAAAAAGGTGTACTGAGCTGTATTTCTGTATTTCACTGATATCACTGTATTTCACTACAGGTATTTGTACATGGGTTCAAGTGTAGACTGCTACTTTCACTGATATGAAATTTTATTCGTATTGTTTTCGCAGTTCCACTTCTCTGGTATATTAAAGGGAATACCAGGCAACTATTTGCAGATTTTTGTCCTTGATGTTTGCTATATTAGCATTGTAATTATGGTTAATGTAATTATGCTCCCTTTAGATTAGATTTGCCTGTCACTTGATGAATTCGTCCTTTTGTGAATTTTTTGATTCGTGCGGCGATTGGCTCTTCTGATTGTTCAGGTTCTTTGTTGTTGATGAAGTTTTTGAATTTCCTTCAGTTATTTCTAAAGGAGAAAGGGTATTGATCGGTCTATCAAATAATTTCCCGCCCGGCATATCTCTTATATTTCTTATTTCGTACTTCTCCATCTTTTCCTCTTTTAATATTCCTTATCTTTGCTAATTTCCACTTATTCCATGGAATTTCAGATTCATTTAGCAGCACAACTTCGTTGCTGCGAAGAACTCGCCTTTCCATATCTTTCGTAACGGGTACGTTCTCTTAGGCTAACCATTCATTTCTCCAAACGTCTCAGAACACGTCATCCAAGGTTCTTAACGAGCTTATCCCTGGTATTAATTTTGTATGGTGTATATTCTTGATTATCATCATCATCGGATGATATTTGTAGGTGAGCATTTGGCGAAATGAAATCTATTGGCTGTATTACTTGATAGTCGTCAAAGTTGATGTGAATTAGAGTTTTGAGAATACCCTCTATTTCCATTATTAGGATAATTAACTCTCTTACCTACAAGAATTTTCTGTCCATGATTCTTCTTAAAGCTTTTTTTGTGAGGCCAATCATTCTTTCATAAATGCCTCCTCCACATGTACCTTTAGCCACTGTATTCTTCCATATCACCCTTTTTCTCGCTAAGAAATCCGAATTCCTTTATATAATGGTCTTGAAAACCAATTAAAATTGGCTAGCGTTGTCGCTCAAAACCAATTTAGGTATCCACGCAGAGCTAGAAATCTTCCTGGTACTTGCATAGAGTTTTTGGCAAATAAAGTTTTTGTCGGTTAAGTTCTTAACCATTTCCATATGCACTGCTCTGGTTGTAAACCTGGTAAAAAGAGCAACCATCTTTTGATTTTGCTGTTGGGAAACTGTTTCTCTGTCGAACTCGTTTCTCGGCGTATAAATTTATTCGGGATGTAATATTGTTCTTGCATAATATTACTAGTTAACAAAAAGAGGGGTGTGAAGTATATATGTATATTACACGATGAATTGGTAAGCAGTGATGAGTTGTACAAAAAAAACATATGATCAACTAACAAATTCCTTGTCGTTGCCTTGGATAATAATTGATGTCGGTTAGTTGACAGGTCGTCGAGTTGGGAATATGTTACGGGAAATGTATTTAGCGAATAGCAAGAATATCGTAGTTTGTTGTGGTGGCGGATATGCGAAGATGTCGTTGTTTGTGATTCAGTCGTAAAGAATAAGCAAAAAGGATGTATCATCTGCTCGGTTGTAAAAAACTGTCTTGGGATTTTTTCACAAGTATATATATATATATATATATATATATATATATATATATATATATATATAGTAGT
>NW_018109101.1:0-1520 GCF_000183805.2 Loa loa | reverse complement strand
CTTCGTTTTCACGACAATAATCTAGTCTAACTTGTTCGATGGTTCTGGGGCGTGTGAAATGCATTCTAGGAAAACTTGGCATAGGTGGCAACTTGAATGGTCTCACATCCAATGTTTACAGGCTATGCATTGATTTAAAACTTTTTAACTTCTATTCTTTCTTTTGGGATCCAGAATCTAGTCTCAATTCCGTAAAGTAGGAGCAGTTTTTGCGTAGTGTAATTCTTCATGTTTTTGTTGGATAAGAAGCTCACTTATAGGATGGTCTTTAGGTAGATAAGTTAGGTACTTACTACCGTCGTCCAGTTTTCCAATCGACCTTTAGCTCTCCATAAGTTTGATCGTAATATAAATTCCATTTGCTTATTTCCTCTTCGGTAACATCAACCGGTTGTGCTTGTTTTATTAGCACTCATTCAGCCGCTTTATAATCGTCGATTATAATTTGAAGTCTTTCAGACGGTGCTAGTAGCCAAAATATTTCTCTTTTAGATATGAGCTTTATAAACCTGAGAGTCCAGATGGTTGTTCTCAGTATTCTTGTCCAAGTACTAAAGCGGGTACTTTGAATTAGTTGGAAAATTGGGAATTCTTTAATCTGAGGGAAATGACTTCATTTACAACTGCTTCGATTTCATTATTTTTCGTAAATTGGCATTCCCATCGTGGGCAATTAAATTTTTTTTTCTTTGAATCATGAAGATCCATTTCACCATGATAAACTACTCTCCTTCTCAGTTGTTTAGGAGAGAGTCCTTTGTGGCTACGTCTATTTGGTTTTGTTCAGTTAAGATGTAGCGTAATAAAAAATTTGCCCTTCTCATTTCATAGATTCGATTTTATAGAAATTTGGCGAGTAGTTTCGAACAATTTGTTACCCAATGCAGAGCACATCTGGAACCTGACCATAAGGTTGCCTTATAGCCTTTCAGATCCACATAACAAATTGAATTGCTCGAACGCTTTATAAGTGTGGCAAGCAATTCCGGTTGAAGTATAGTCCTACTTTTATCGGGATAATCCTAGATTTAGTAAATAACAAGAATCAAGTGGTTGTGATTTAAACGTTCCGGAAGATACTGCATAATTTGCCGCTGAATATGTTACACCTGAAGCATCCGCGAAAACATGAGATTCCAGATGCCTCGGTGGTATAGTTACTAACCTTGGTAATTCTTTTAAATTCTTTGACAGTTATGATAAGAGATTTCCACTCTTTTTTATCTCCTTCATTCATGATATGGTTGCATGTGTTGTTGTTTCACCATAACTGTTGGAGGAATAATTTGATTCTTATCGTGATAGGGACCAGAAATTCCGGTGGGTCATATTGAGAGGCCAAGAAATTGCAAGATTTTCTCTTCGTTGTTTTTTTTCGGACCACGGTCATAAAATTGCCTTGATATTGTCCCGATCGTTCATTCATTTAATACCAAGGATTTTTCTTTGGTCTGGTTGTGCTCTATCATGTTTGGGTATCACTAAAGGTTTTTTCTTATCTCTATCATTATATCACTCCC
>NW_018109100.1:0-7717 GCF_000183805.2 Loa loa | reverse complement strand
TTATTATTATTATTGTTAATTATTAATTACTATCATCATCATCATTGTCATTATATTTAATAAATAATGATAATATTAACAATATTATTTAATAATAATATTTTCTCAGTTCTTTTACCTGCCAGGTATAAGCATGGTATTTTCTCAGTATTAGTTCGCAGCAGAAAATGCCATCTCATTTGCTTCATTGGTATCGTAGTTATTCTGTTCACCGCTGTTAGCTCTAGATGTTTCTCCAAATTTATGTTTATTTCAAGTTGTGTTTCAAATATTTCAAGTATGTGTGTATTCAAGTATATTACATCAAAAAAATGATTTACACGATTTTGTCACAACCGCTGAGATGATTAACTATTTCGTTATATTTATGGTTCAATCAGACTTACTGTCAGTTGGGATTTCTTTTTTCCCTCAGATTTTTTGAAATATGTTTTGCCTATAACATTAATTTTCAATATCCAATTTTATTTAATATTTATTCAGTCTTTTGGCCATAACCAACCAGCTCGTTCCTTTGTTCCCTTTCCCATCAGTGGTTTGCAAAAAAAGAAAAAAAAACACTTCGTGTATTGGTTGGTTTTTTTTTCAACTTATGAACTGATTAATTGGAATACTTTCCTTGGGTAAATTTCTGTTAATATTTCCTTACCTAGGCCACCATTTCTTTTCTTATTTACATTAACATATCATTCATTAACCTCTTCAACATTCTGCTTGTAATAATGATATTACTGCATGGATGCAGTAACTTACAGTTTTAGCTTATTTTTATTTTTGCATTTATTTTGTTCTAACTCATTTTAAATTCATTCAACCATTCCTATTGTCTTGGATGAATTGTTTTATCTTTATTTAATTTTAATTTTAGCATTATCTAACTTTTTTAAAAATATCTAACAGACACTCGTTCTTAAGACCCTATTATATGACAATATTGACGATATTTACATTGTTTAAGTTCTCGAAGAGTGTTCTACTTTCGTAGTTTTATCTAGTCGGATTACGTTATTTCACACTTTTCAGTTGATGCTTGCACATTTTCCTATCTCTGATTCTACTGAATATCACCGCTAACATGTTTATTAATAACTCAAGCGATTAATTTGACCTCTCTTATATCGAATTTTTCTTCATTGCTGTGTGATATCATTGCAGTTATGATTGATCAAGACGATGCGGAATTTTCATGAACTGTTAATAAAAGTAAAACATTGTGGATGTAGTGCTCTTAAGTATCAAAGTTGTTATTCGTTTCTTTATGCTTTCTAAACGAAATCTCCTGATAATGTTGCAAATCCTGTTTGAATTCCTCTTAGATTCATCTTGTGTAGTAAGGAATTGCACACTTCCATATGATCTTCCACACGATGTTATCAACTTTTCCATCTTACTCGTATGCTCTTCATTATTACGCTATTCGTTACCAATTATCATTTCACATTAGATTTTAGGTGTTTGCATCCTTTTTCTTGCTTTGGAAATACACTGCTGAAGTATATCTGTGTGCTATTGGCAATCATCCTTTCTAACACTTCAATCATTTTAGGTAAATATAAGTTATCGATGGTATTTGCTGGAGTTTAAATCACTACTTTCATCTTTCTTAATCAGAACTATTTCTTTCCTTACAATCCTAACTAGTCTATGATAATTGTTTACACCACTGTATCGAAGTGTTCAATTGCCCGAAGAAGTAAATTACTTTTTTCTTAAAATCATAATCTGTCTGTTTCATTTTCTAGGATTTGGCATGACTGTTGAACTTGATTTACTTGTCGTACTGACTTTCTTATTTTAATTGTAATTTTCTTAATTTACCATTATTTTACTTTTAATTTGTGTCACCATCCACTACCATTACTTGTGTCATCATCCATTACTTTTTATTTAAATATTTTCTGACATTATTTCAACACATTCTAGGTTTTGCCAGATTTTTATGGTAACTTCTGCATTCTACTTCGAGATATGCTTATCTAAAAAACGTGCTTGTCACTTTGTGTTTAAAGTTTAAAATATTGTTGACTATTTCGAAATAAGTGATCGTCCCTCTCAATAGTCAATCACTGTTTTATAATTTTCGAAATTTAAGCTATTCTGATTGAATAATTCACTTCCAGCGTTTCCTTAATTTTACCATTTTCCAGCAACTATCATGCTGATCTTAGTTTTTTCAATTCCTTGGTTTTTTTCTACTGTTTATATGATTATCATGATTCTTATGATACTTATTGGAGGTTCGATAGCGAATTTTGCCCGATAAATGGCTAGGATTATTGTTTTCATACGTTCTTTGATGTCAGACATCAGCATGGACGTTCTGTTGTCTCGAAAAGTTATATTGAAAATGATTAAATATATAGTATAGATGGGATTCGAAAGATATTTATAGTGAGTATAAGAGCTCTTAATGGCAAGTAGTCAAATTTGTTGCTACGGTACATGTTCGATTAGCTTACTTCATTTTTTCAAATTTTTTTTGTAAACGCTCTGAAGTATTGCATCTTAAACAATGGTTTACCATGGAAATTTTTAAGTGCTAAATCCTTCGACTTTCATTTATCACAAAAATAAATTTGCAGGTTGTCGATAACAAGGTATTTTATAAAATTTCGGATAAGGGTATCGATTCATTTATCGATAAATCACGCATGGTGCAAACGCATTATATGGAATCATTGATCACGCAAAATTGGAATACTATCCAGCAAATCTATGCGCAGAATAAGTCGTGATATTTATAGAATAATTACAAAACTTTATATTACAAGTATCGGATTGCCGAAATTGAAGCTATGTTCAAATAAAATTGCTACAATATCCAACAGACAGGGTGACGAAATCTTGCAAGTAAAATTAAAGCGATGAAGAGGATATAAGCTAACAGACTGCATAACACAAAGATATCAGTAGCTCCATGATAACCCCCATGGAGCTTACAAGCTCCTTCCCAATCCTTATATATATATGTATATATATATATATATATATATGGGAAAATCCAGTGTTTTTAATCGAGCAGATGGTACATCCTCTTCGCTTATTCTTCACTATTGAACTACAAATTGAATAATATTACAGCCCGAGTAAATCTATATCGCTAAGGAACGAGTTCAACAGATTAGCTTTCCTAACAAATTTTTGATGTCACGAGTCGAGAAGTAATGTCATTTACGATAATATAAAGCGCAAACCCGGGAAGGGGGAGCTAATCAAAGTCCTTAATGAAGTAAAAAAATTGGATCTGAAATCATTCGATACAATTACCTCAAGAAGAGTTATGCAAACTTTATGAAGCACGAAAGGGAACTATCAAAGAAATGATAGGAAGAATTGAAGCATGCTAGGGAGTATTAGGATGCATCAACAAAGAATGGTTTCATCCAAACGGTTCCCAATACGGAAGGTAGAAAGTACGCGGGAATGATAGATGATCAAGGAATATTACAGCTGGTAAATCAGGGGCTGGAAGCAATGACAACTTTAAAAAGATATGAGGACGACTCAGAAGAAAAAATTCGACATTTAGGGAATTTGAGTAATCTCAGATCAAAGGGAGAGTTCGCGAGAGAACTGTCACAGCAAGAAAGAGAGACAACGTTTCAAGTAGCTCAAACAGCGGCAGTCAAACTGCCTCAATTGCAACTGCCAGTATTTGGCGGTAATCCTCGAAATTGAAGAGCATTCTGGAGCAGCTTTAAAGCAGCGGTACACAACCAGACCTCTCAGACAACCAGAAGCTCAATTATCTTATTTCGTGTTTAAGGGATGAAACATTGCAAGCAGAAGGGGATACGAGATTGCACAGAGAACTACAATTTTATTCCAGAGATATTGATAGAAAAACACGGTGATAAGTATCCTACCACAAGTTTGTTTTACAACAATCTTTTCTCAGTCAGAAAAAATGGCCAAAAAAAGGTAAAAAATTGAATGACAACAATTGAAAATATAGGGAGATTGCTCAGACAACTGCAGGAGTTGTCGCAAATTTCGAATATCGCGAAGCTCCAAATAAAATAAAATGATTAAATAAACTGATGTATGTCGTATAAACACCGTATTTCTTTCCTTTCTCCTTACACACACTCCTTATATAAACATAAGAAAACCTAAGAATTGTTCATTGTTACAAAAATCCCATCTGTCGACACTCAAGTTCACGCAAACGCTCTTCAATCTACTAATCCTTACAAAATCTCATCATTTTACTGGCTTTACCCTGGAAGTCATTCGATTGTAATTGGAATTATTTGAACCTGTCTTTACTGTATTTGGTATCCAGACGATAATAAAGGATAATCTGTTGTAAGTTGCGAGCACAAAACGAACCGATGTATTGTAAGTCATTCCTTTAAAATTATAACAGCTTCTACAACGAACAATAACAGTCTACCTCACCTTCTTAACTCCCTTCCTTTTATTTTCTCACGACAATGTACAAAATCAATCACACAAATTGTAACAATGTCATGAATCATTCAACCAATTTTACATTCCTCAAATTCATTGTCTCATGCGTTTTTCTTTGTTATCTTTATCTAAGTTCACATCCTTTCCCCTTTTTTTTATGAAACAAAGCATACTCATAAGCTAAATTTCTTTGTCTAAGAACCAATCTTAATTGCAATGCTTCATGTTGCAAACAGAGCCTTTTGTTGTAATCGGATTTTGACAGTTTTTCTTTAACCAAAGGAAAATCTAATGTAATGTTTGTTATAAACCACATCCCCAAATATGTTCACTGTCAATTAAAATTGTAAATATACTCAAGGCTATAACTGGAAGAGCATCATTTTCCTTTTCAAACAGTCAACCAAGGACTGCACCGTACATTGTATCCTCTATTCTCTTCGATATTTTACGACTATCCTCTGTGTATTTACAATCTACTGTCTTCTGTGAATAACTTCCTCCTGAACCGAACGAAGAATACCTTCTCAGAATATTCGTATGCGTCTAAGAACAAACCCTTCCGAATCAAACCCGATGAACCAAACTTTAATTTTCAATTTTTCCTACAGGAGTTGGGAGAAAATCTAGAACATACAAGTTTACAAGTAATTATCGAAAGGAACTTGCCAAGGCATATCCTGATCAAGGTTCATGAGCAAAGATTGAAAGATAAGTCTTGGCCAGTAAGCAAAATAAGACAGTTCCTAAGGGAGTTGATGAAGTCGGAGAAAGCTGTAACTCGAAATCAAACTTCTACTAGTGGAATCGAGAAGAAGCCAACTGAATCTACCATAAATCGACAGTTCTGAAGTGGCGGACAATTCAAAAATGAAACGTCAGCCTTAACCATGGTTGAAGCCACTGGATTAAAAAGGGAACAGGTTGAGAAAACCCCAACAAGATCTTGCATCTTCTGTAATGAAGATCACTGGGACTACAAATGTCGAAACTATCTAACCTTGAAGAGTGCTTGAGTGAAATTAGCGTCTGCCTAAAATGCATGAAATTGGGCCATACCGCAAGCAACTATAGACTGAAAATGACATGATGCTTCCACTGCAAGGGCGCTCGTAGATCGGCGTTATGTAAAAGACATGATACAAGCGCTATTCAGACGAACAAAATAAATAAGGAAAAGGTGGAATCAATGTATACAACTAATTCAGTGACTGGTCAAAGGGATCCACAAGGAAGAAGGATTTTACTATTGTGTAAAGAAGTTAGCGTAGTCAATCCCGAAGCTCTGGAGATAGAAACACAAGCACTAGTAATATTTGACCAAGGTGCGCAGTTGTCATCCGTTTCAAAGGGTTAAGCGGATCGACTAAGTTTGCAAGGAATTACGGAAGAAGAAATAAGCATTACTTCGTTCGGCGACAAATTACGGTAAATTACTACTCCACAAAGACAAAAATTGGCATAAAGATATTAGGGAAAGAGATCATCACTTGCGAAGTGCATATTAAGGATTATCTAACAAATAAATTGCAAGTGGTGTAAATGAGTGAAAAAAATATATCATCACTGACGAAGTATGGCCAATTAGATGGCTTAAAAAGTTATCGGAAACAACCTGATATACTTATCGGCACGGATTATATGGGCAAATTCATCGAATGGAGCAAAACGCAAGAGAGTTGAAGTCAGGATTTTTCCTGTTCCAGACAAAAGCGAGACCGATACTGAACGGAACTGGACATATAAATAATACTAATAGCATGAATGTAATATCAGTCGAGACTGCCGTACGGGACTGAAATAAATAAGGACCATGATACTGATTGTTTTTGGAAGTTGGAGCCCATGGACATTCAGGATCAACCGACGAAACTGACGACGGGCGAGCTCTAAAACAATTCGAAAAGAGTATTACCAAACAGAAAAGGAGATGTCACATCAGATGGCCATGGAAAGGATCAAAGAATAAATTAAGGTCATTATGGACAATGCGTAGGGCGCCTTATGACATAGTATGATAAATCTATCAGAGATCAACTTAAATTGGAAATCATCGAAGTTCATCCCGAAATGACTCAGGAAGACGTCATTCACTATTTGCCACATCACGAGGTTATAACCCCAAACAAAACGACGAAACTGAGAATTGTTCATGATGCTTCGGCAGATCTCAAAGGTGCGAAAAGCTTAAACGATGTTCTGTATCGTGGACCTGCAATGCTTCCTGATTTGGTCGGAATACTCCTGTTTCGAATAATGAGGAACGTCATTAGAGCAGACGTAGGGAAGGCATTTTTATTAGAATTGACAGAAACTACCAAATTTTTCTGGATAAAGGATATTGAAAAACAAGTTATTGAAGACAATATAAAGTGTCATCTCTTCAGAAGAGTCCCCTTCGGAGTAATCACATCACCCTTCCTGCTTTCTACAACACTGAATCATCATTTAGAAATCAGTGGCAATAAGACTACGTTGGAGATCAGGAAAAATTTGTACGTGGACAACATTATCCTATCAGCTAGAGGAACGAGAGAAGCGCTGGAGAAATACCATGAAATGAAGAGTATTTTTAAGGAAGCAGCAATGAATATTCGGGAATTTCTTTCTAACGACAAAAACATCAATAAGGGGATAGCCAAGCAAGACCGAGTTAGTAGAGGCCCAACGAAAATTCTCGGCATCACTCGAATACATGACAGACATAATTAGATGACATTTAGACCATAAAATGAGCAGGAGAACACAAAGCGAAGCATTCTACGATTTGTGGCTTCTCAGTACGATCTAGAATTTTTAGTCGCGATGATATTACTCAAATTATTTCGTCAAAACTTATGAAAAAGGAATAAAACTTGGGATGAAATTCTAAACGAAGAGGATGAAGAAATGTGGAAGTCTCCCATCAAGAAATGGCCAATAGATGTTATCGAAATACCGCGGATGGCCATAAACTCTACGAAATGAATGCAAATTTATGTCTTCACGGATGCTTCAAACGTAACATATGCAACAGCGATATATATTCTAAACAGCAACATTTTAAGGGTGAAAACATCACTAATTTTAGCCAAATCCAGATTGGCTCCAACTAAAGGAATGAGCAGACCTCGATTGGAAATAATTGCGGATAGTTATTGGCGTACGAGTAGTAATGTCCGTTTAAGTTAAACTACTCGGTGGTTTAACGACTCGCACCGAAGTCAGTGTCAGGCGGGGAGTTTGACTGGGGCGGTACATCTGTCAAAACGTAACGCAGGTGTCCTAAGGCTAGCTCAGAGAGGACGGAAACCTCTCGTAGAGT
>NW_018109099.1:6691-7761 GCF_000183805.2 Loa loa | reverse complement strand
TTTTTTTACAATCGATTACCATCCTTTTTCATTGTTCCGCTAAATTAAGATATTAATTAAGGTTATCATAGGTCAAATATATTGATTTAATTTTCTTTTTTTTTTTTTTAAAATAATATCATAGTTTATGGTTATGAAAATTATTGGGACAAAAAAAAAAAATTTTTTTTTGCTAAATAATTATAAATATCACATATTACTCAAAAAAAAAGCTTTATTAAAAATTTACAAAAAGAAAAAGAAAAAAAATGGGAAGAATTATTTAAGACAAAGATTAAAGTTCAACATTTCTTTTTTCTTTTTCTAAATTATAAAAATCTGTTTAAAAAAAAAAATTAAGATTTTCATTTTTTTAATTTCAAAATTTAGTTTTTATTTTTCACTTTTAAATTGAATTAAATTGAGAGTAAGTTTAAATTGTTTGAACTTAAAAATGTTATTTTTTCAATTTAAATGAATATTTAACAGAAAAAAAATATTTATATATATAAACAAATTATTTCCTTCCCTTTTTCAATATCTCTAAAAAAAGAAAGAAAAAATTTTGAAAGGTTAATTTTACGTAAGAAATTTCTGAATACCAAACAAAAATGAATTATACCTGTATTCCAGTATAATGCATATCAGGTGACCTATTCAGTATATATATATATATAAATATATATATATATATGTATATATATATATATATATATGAATTAATTGACATGTCAATATATAAATATTAATCATTAATTAATGCAACGTAAAAATTTTTAGTCCTTTATTAATACAAAATTTATTATTTTATCAGTTTACATCATTCATTCATTCATTCATTCATTTCTAATTCATCCATTTCTGATTAATATTTCATATACAATTCTTTCCATGTACTCAATCAATGAGAAAAGAAAAGAAAAAGTGATAACATTTATTGTTTAAGAAAGGACAATGATAAGATTGTAAATTAAAATGATTTATTAATATTAATTAAACTAAAAAAAAAAGAAAAAAGGAAGAAAATAATTGATAAAATATTTCAAATTTCAATTCCCTTCGTATCAATTTGTGTTCTTTTTTGAATTTGC
>NW_018109099.1:2894-5362 GCF_000183805.2 Loa loa | reverse complement strand
TATATATATATATATATATATATATTAAAGTAATATTTATTGATTGTTATGAAATTAAGAAAAAAGAACATTGATAAGGATCGATATTTATTATATATTATTTGAAATTATAAAACATTGGAAATTCTTATTTTTCCATAGAAAAAATTCTTATTAATACTTAATTTTTGGTTTTAAATTAAATGTATTAAATTAAAATTTACAAAAAATAACTTTTAATTATAAATGATAAATTGTAAAAAATATTTGAATTATAAATGAGCGAAAACATTTTGATAGCATTGATTTAAATGACCAAATGGATGATAGTATGTGTGAATGAAAATTTTTTTTGATTGATATTTTTGTTAATTTCAAATTTTCTTCAACTTTTCATCCTTCTTTTCCAATAGATTCGTTTAATCGGTTGAAATTATAAAATGGATAAGGAAGGATGGTGTGATGATTTATAAATGGATGGAAATTTTAGGACATTTAAATGGTCAATGGATAATGAAAGAATGACCTTTGATGATGTTTTGTTAAATTTCAATTTATTCAACATTCATATTTCTCCCTATAACTCGTTAACCAGACGATGTTGTAAAATAATTGTGTATTTTATGAGGAAAAGATGTGAATAAGGAAACATAGATATAATTAGTATATATGAATATGTGCATGCATGCATGCAGATGCATGCATGTACATGCATATAATATATGTTAGCGAAGTAGTTTTTGCATCGTGAAAATGATGAAAATGTTGCGTTGAATGATGAATAATTCCCATATTCAATTTCATAATTTAATTTTTGCATATTTAGGAATGGTACTTTTAATTTGCCTATATTATTTCCGATATTATTTACACTAAACTAATAAATATCAAATCATATTTTAGTTAGAAAAATTTTACAATTAACAGAATTGAATGCGCATTGTGAGACATTTGCTATCATTAATGAATATAAGAATTAATTATAGATTACGGTACATTGATTTAAATTCAAATATTTATCAAAAAATCTAATGCATAAAATTATCAAAAAGAAAAATAAATTTAATTGAATAATTTTATTTTTAAATAAAATTAATTTTTATTAATTCATTAATTATGACTGTAATATTTTAATCAAATAATTTAAGGAATATTTTCGAATTATTATATTATCATATTTGAAGTTTAGTTTTATAGTAATTTAAATTTTATGCAAATTTCAAGTTGATATTTTTTTTTTTTTTTAAATTACTAATAATGGTACTGAGAAGAAGAAAATTATATAGGAATATTTGTTGTATTTAACTATAAGAGCTATAATTTAGCCTTGTTAAAATTGTAGGATTTTTGTGATAATAGCTCGATTAAAATGGTAAACTAGAGTTAATTAAAGATTGAAAGAGCGGGAGAGCGGGGGAGCGGGGGAAGGAAGTAGGGGAAAGAGAATGGGGAATAGGAGGAAGGGAAAAAAAAAACGAAATGAGATAGAAGAAGAGGATGGAATGAAATGGAAACGATATGAAGAGTGATATCAATGAAAACATTCATTGATTACTGTAACCAAACAAACAGTATAAATTGTTGTATGTATCAATGTAGACAACAACATTTTTATGGTTTATGCTATTTAATATTCGGATATATTGTTTAGACAAATCGGAAATTGTTTACTGATTGGTATTTGAATAGATTTGATTGAAGCAAAATGTATTTTGAGGGATATTTTCGATTTGTTATTATAAATTAAATATCAAATACAGGAATAAAACAAACATATATTATATTTTTTTTAAAGTAATAATATCAATGTAAAATTCACATTCCAATTTCATTTTTTAATTTATAAGATGGGATTTGATGTTTGCAAAGAGATATGTAAGTGAATTTAAATTATATATTTGGTTAAAAAAAAAAAATTAATTTATATATTTAGCAAAAAAAGAAAAAAATATATTTGCAAGTATACGTGGAAATGAATTACTCATTTAAATTATATGTTAATAACGCCTTTTTTCAATATTATATAGACACATGTATCATATCTCTGCAAGTAATAGTATCAAATGCAAAATTCATATTCTAACATAATTTTTTATATTTCATAAATTGGAACTTGATAATTGCAAATGGAGATGGAAATGAATTACTCATTTAAATTATATATATTAATAACATTTCCTTCAATATTATATAGATACATGTATCATACCTCTACAAGTAATGATACCAAATGCAAAATTCATATTCTAACATAATTTTTTATATTTCCTAAATTGGAATTTGATAATTTGCAAATGGAGATGGAAATGAATTACTCATTTAAATTGTATGTAAATTAGTAAATAGCATTTCCAATATATCTATAACATATGATATAATTAAATGGTATGAAGAAAAAAAAAGGGATATAAACATATCAAGATTACCTTATAAGTGATCTAAGTTTAAGTTAAGTAAGATTTTTTCTTTTTTTTTTTTTCCATCATTAT
>NW_018109099.1:0-1576 GCF_000183805.2 Loa loa | reverse complement strand
CTACCAGTAGTAATTAATTAATTAACCGAATGAAATATCATTAAATAGCTTTTATTTGTTAAAATTTATCAATTGTTATCATATCAATTACTTTTCTGCAATCATATTTGCGTTAAGCTACCAGTAGTAATTAATTAATTAACTGAATGAAATATCATTAAATAGCTTTTATTTGTTAAAATTTATCAATTATTATCATATTAACCACTTTTTTGTAATCATATTTATGATAAGTTATCAGTAATAATTAAATATGCAATAGTATGAATTAATTTCAACTTCGCATTTAAATTATATTATTAAATCATTGTTTATTAAATTTTTCAATTAACAACACTAATAAAAAAAAAAAATATTATCATTGCTATTTTGATATCTTTTTTTTTCATTTGACCATTTATCTTTTCAAAATTCATATCACACATTATCATTTTTTTTTCTTATCATCTTAATTAATGTATAATATTTGAAGTAATCAAAATATATGTGTAATCACAATCTTCTTATCAATCAAAAATCAATTCTTTATCATTTTTACTTAATGTATTAGTGTTTAAAGTAACCAAAATATATATATATATATATATATGAGTAATCACAATCTTCTTATCAATCAATAATCACTCTTTGATCATTTTTTCTATCATCTTTACTGATACACTTATTAATTAATATGCAAATATTACAAAGTATTTCAAAATGAATTACAAAAGAAAAGCCGACATTTTTTTTTTCTCTCAGCATATCAATCTAATTTACATAGAAGCATTAGAAATATATCTATTCGAATAAATATTATACTGTACAAATAAATAGGTAAACACATAAAATGGAATAGATGGAATAGTATGGAACTAAAAATGATAACACTTGGTTTTTTTTTTTTTTTTTTTTTTTTTTTTTGCATACTAATTAGCATAAGCATATCGTAGATAAGATGTATTATATACAAAACAGTTGCATTCCAACAAACATTTGCATCTTTTGATTATTACCTCTCTCATCTCTCCCTCTCTCAGGTATTAAACGGGATTAACTCATGTTGAAAAATAAGATCAACACAAAAATCATTTTATAGAGTTTTTTTTTTTTTTTGTCAACTTTAATTAAAAAAAAAAATATAACAATTAATGTGACATATAATTAAAATGAATTAATGAAGAAAAAAGAAAGGCAAAATTATACTAACAAAAAAAAAGAAAAAAAAATTTTGGAAATGTTTGAAAAATATATTTTAATAAAACAATTATTACAGTAATGTATTTTCAAAATTTTTAAAATTACTTAAAATATATGCATAATTAGTGTTTAATGCAAGTAAAATAAATAATGAATTAATGGAATGGTTGATTAAAAAAATTTAATTTCAAATATCGTTTTTCGAAATTACAAATATTCAAAAAAGTTAAAATTATAAAAAGTCATTATTGCGGGGGGGGGAACTTTTTTACTTCAGCATTATTATTATTATTATTATTATTATTATTATTATTATTATTATTATTATTATTATTATTTTATTATTATTATTATTATTATTATTATTATTATTATTATTATTATTATTATTATTATT
>NW_018109098.1:5585-7761 GCF_000183805.2 Loa loa | reverse complement strand
TCTCCTCCTCTCTCTCTCTCTCTCCCTCCCTTTCTTTATTCTAAAGTTCACAATAACATATTTATTCATCTGTGAAAGTACCGCAGTAGGAATAACAACGATTTTCAGTAATTTTAAGGTAGCCTTTGGCGATTTAATGTTAATTGTGCATAAATATGAAAAGGTCGCGTGATATATTTGTGTATGTGTGTGTATGTATGTGTGTGTGTGTATGTATGTGTGTGTATGTGTATGTATGTGTGTGTGTGTGTGTGTGTGTGTCCACATATATCCTTCATATTCCATCCTAACCCATTTGTTATTACCTGCTTTTGGAGGTTCCTTTAAAAGGTGATGAAAAAGAAAGAAGAGAAAGAAAAGAGGAAGGGATAGACACTTTTGTCAACTGTCAACCTGATGAACCCACAACAATATTACGTATGCAAGGATGCTATATATCCACTTCTACTATCACTATTACTACTACTACTACCTACTACTATTACTACTACTACTATCACAATGATGTCAAATGACAAAGACAACAGATGACAACTATTACGTTGACAATTACTACCACTGTTTGTTTGTCTGACTATGTATATATATATGTGTGTGTGTGTGTGTGTATGTGTGTTTATGTAATTCGAAATTGAAACAATGGAGTAATTCGATATTGATTTTTAATTAATAATAGATATATTTCATCAATTTTTTTCTTCCATTTAATTTTTATTTTTGTAACATTTTTTTCTTTTTGCATGAAATTTTCATATTTTCCTATAAAAATATGAAAATTTATAGGATTTTCGATTTTTATAACTTTGATTAATTTAGTGATCAATTTATAATTATAATTAATTTAATTATTCTTTCTGAAAAATAAATTTCTCTTTTTGGAATTATTTTAATTCAAAATTATTCATTAAATTATAAATTTTGTCATTTGTTATTTCCGTTGTTATTGATGGCAATAGTTGTTGCGGTCGTTTGTTTATTTGTTTGTTGTTATTGTTGCTATTGTTATTGCAAAAATTTCTCCGAAATCGAATGATAGAAATCATTTGATTACGAAAATGTATGGATAAATAGAATGACATCTAGCAATAATAGCGATAACAATAATAAAATAATAATAATAAAAACAATAATAATAACTAATGATAATAATAATAATAATAATAATAATAATAATAATAATAATAATAATAATAATAATAATAATAATAATAATAATAATAATAATAATAATAATAATAATAAGCATAAAATTATTTTCAAGAATTACCGAACGACGATTGTTTATTTTTCTCATCTCTACCTGATATTTTTGGACGAAATTATTGTGTGGACCTCTGGGACATTTGTCATTTTTATTTTATCTCACCAAATTATGTATGTTCATATATTTATATACTTAAGAACAAGAACCTTATTATATATTTTAATTTCTTCATTTCAATTTCTCAAATTTAAATTGGAATTTTTTCAACAAAAAACCAGTAAAATGATTGCTACTTGTTAATATATATGCATTTCTTTTTTTTTCGCACAGATTTATGATATTATCTATTATTCGTCATAAATTCAAAATATTTATTTGTGCATTTTTTTTTTTTGGAAACTTATTAATTTAGAAAATTTTCATTAAATTTTATCAATTTTTTGAAGAAATTTCAATTGTAAGAAAGATTAAGAAACGATGTTTTGCTTCCGATTGGCGCATAAAACGAAAGAAAAGGTTATTGTTTAATTTAAATTTTCAAGTTATTTAAATTTGAAAACATTTTTTTCCTTTTTAAATACCCTTAATATGCTGCGAAAATTTTCAATTCTTGATTCAAAGTTTTAAAATTTGTCAAATTATTCTTATTTAATATTCATTTCATTATTAGCTCATTTTTTTCTTTTCTTTTTTTTTTTTGCCATAATTTTTCAAATTAAATCTTAACAGTTGCATCTAAGGAGTGAATAAATTGGACTTAATTAATAGCGAGTTTTAATTAAATCTTGTTAGTTTTCATTTAACAAGTGGATAAGCTAAATTTAATTAATATTTGGTACTGATAAAAAAGTATTTACTTACTTTTATTTACTTTATAACTGACAATTGTAATTTGTGCTTCTTCTTATTTTTAAAATATTTTAAATTATTACTGTTATTTCAATTTCCTTTTTTTTTTTTTTTCTACTAATT
>NW_018109098.1:2842-4321 GCF_000183805.2 Loa loa | reverse complement strand
ATCGATAAAAATTTAATTCATTTTGTTTAAATTTTTCCTATTGTTTTAATTGCAATTAATCAATGATAGATAATTCGATATTTATTTTACATTTTAATAATTATATGAAAAAATTGGAATTATGAAATTTTTTTTTTTTTTTGAAATAAAATTTCACAATTGTCCATTTTTAGTAAAGTCCATTTTGTTTAAACAATTTGATTGGATAGTAAAATTAACTTTTTCATTCATTCATTTCTACCCGTGGGAATTTTTGTTGTTTAGCTAAAAGTCAAACATTTCCCAATTATTACATTTATCATTTCAATGACGTAAACGTATTTTGAAATTACAATTGTTGAATGAAATGAAAATTTTTATTATTCATACATTTGATAATATAACTCATTTGATGTTTTCTTTTTTTTTTTTCTCTCAAACAAATTTTTATTTCGTTGTTTTTTTTTTTAATTAAATGAAATTTTAATCAAAAGTTTAATTTATGACAATATTATTTTTTTAAAAAAAATTATTATTTTTATCATTTTTTAAATTCGAATTTTAAAATAATTGAATGAATGAAATTGCAAATAATCATTACTGATAGTGTTATTATTACCGTATTATTTTTGTAATTTTTTTTTTCTTTTTTTTGGTATTTTTAATCCAAAATTATCCATTTTAAAATATTACTTTATATATTTTGAAAAATTAAAATTCAAAAAATTTAATTGAAAGAATAATTTTAATTATGTAAAAATTTTTGAAATTATTGAAAAATATTGAAAGTAATTATGTTGCATTTTTCGTTAATTATTATTACCTGTACATATAATAAGTTTGTATTAATTAATTATCAAAAATTCGTGCAAACAATAATTTTTTTGTAATCATTCATTTCTCTAATTACTATTGTAATTTTTATATTTCTTCAATTATTTAGCATTATTTTACATTGAAAAGCTATCATTGAATTTTCTTTTTCTATAATTATTAAAATAATTTCAAATTTAAGTTTTAAAAATTCCAAGATAGGTAAAGTATAAAATAGGATTTTGATATTTTTTCCAAATTTATAAAATTATTTTTTTTTTAAATTTAAAGTTAATTACTTATCGTCTTATCAATATGTTATTTTTGATTAGAACGATGATAATGATGATGATTATTCTGATAAATACGCTATCAATAAATGAATGGAAGGCGTCAACAATAATTGAACAGTTGCTTGGTTAAGAATTTTAAATTGTTTGTGGAAAGATGGATAGATGTTGTAATCTATCCATTTGCAACTTACACTTCAACTTATCTCTCTTATCTTTTAATGATTACTTCAACATTCATCCAACTATCCGGAACCGGAACTATTCCATTAAACAATTCCCATTCATTCATATAATTCATTTCTGATATTTATTGATTTCTTCATCACTTTCTTATTTAGCTGTATTTCAAACAAAAAAAAAAAACAAAAAAAAAAAGATTACTAAACAAAAAAAA
>NW_018109098.1:0-1721 GCF_000183805.2 Loa loa | reverse complement strand
TCCTATTTTAATATGCACTGTTTTTTTTTTTTTTTTTCTAAATTACAAATTACAGTTTGATGTTTTAATTTCACATAAAAATAATTTTTTTTTCGTTTCATCCAATAATCAATAAATTTTCATTCTTTTGATTTTAATTATTTGCATTTCATTAACAAAAAAAAAAAAAAAAAAGAAAAAAAGAAAATGTGGAAAATCTGCGGAATTGTTAACGGAATTTTACCGCCATATGTTCGTTTGTTCGTTAAATCGGCTAATTCAAATAAAAAATTTGATGTGTGTCCCAAAAATACATTGTAAGATAATTTTACTCAGTTTGTAAATTTTTATTCCATTTAAGAAAAATGCAAAAATACATTGGTCGTTTGCATATTTTAGAGGGATCGAAAAATTTATTCAAAAAAAAAAGGAAAAAAAATTTTTAACATTTAATTTAAAATTTTTGCAAATTTTCTATTAAAAAAATTTTTATAATTAAGTAAAAAATTTTGCAAATTTTTATTAGCAAAATTTTTTTTCAATTTAATTAAAATTTTGTTTACTTGTAAAGATTGTAAAAATGGTTGGCATTTTTTAAATGTAAAATTAACAAATTTTTTTTTTTTTTGAGAAGTTTTTACATTTAAGCAAAAAATTATTAAATTTTTATTTGAAAAGGATTTTTTTCAATTTAATTAAAGTTTTGCGTACTCTTATTAAAAATTAATAGAAAATTTTTATGTGTAAGCAAAAAATTTTCAAATTTTTATTTGAAAAGAATTTTTTCAATTTAATTAAAACTTTTTATATTTGTAAGGATTTGGAAAAATTTGACATTTAAAATTTAATTAAAAATTTTACTAATTTCTGTTAAAAAGAATTTAAGCAGCTAATTTTAAAATTTCAAATTTTTTATGATGGAAATTTTGAAAATTTAATCAAACTTTAGCAAAAAAATTAGATGAAGAGAAAAAGTATTCACATATAATATGCTTTCTTTATCATACATATAATTATCACTATATTACAGTATTTTGGTTTTATTTCACGTTCATGTAATCAATTACTTAAAAAAATTTAATTCAAATTTATGAATGGAAATTTAAATTTAATTTTTCAGCAGCATTATTTTCATCAGACAGTACAGATGCTCAATATCGAACAGATCTCAAAGATGCCACCATATTACTTCGACGTAATCATCCTGAACACTACAAGGTATTTCCTCAATTTTTATCTTCATTAATTAAAATATCATTTTTAATTAATGAATCCTGAAAATAAATCTATACTTGTTTTTCGAATTAATTGTTAGTCGAAAATTAGCTCTTTAATTAAAATATCATTTTTAATTACAGCACTTGAAAGGTAAATTTATTTCCGCTTATAAGATGATGAAAAAAATCACTAAACTTTGGCAACAAAAAAAAAAAAGAAAAGATTAATTTCCTAATTAAGATATTATTTTTAATTAACAAATTTAAAATGACATAAAATTTGTTTTTGTTTTTAAAAAAAAATGGAAAAAATCAATAAAATTTGAATCAATAAAATAAGAAAATTAATAAAATTTTGAGAAAAATCAATAGAAAAATGAAAATTTATTAATATAACAGAAAAAAAAAATCAAAAAATTGATCTTTCAATTAAAATGTCACTTTTTAATTAATGAAATTTGTTGGTAAATTTGTTTTTGTTTATAAGAAAATGTAAAAATCAATAAAATTTAAGAGCAACAGAAT
>NW_018109097.1:4388-7802 GCF_000183805.2 Loa loa | reverse complement strand
GATGAGTAACAACAGTAAATGATTAGTAATATGTATGAGATTTAGGCTCAAAGTTGGTTGCTTCAGTGAAGAATAAGTTCATTTTGTTTTAGCAACGATGTCTATTCAATACTGTAAAATGAGTAGAAGAATTTGTAGAAATGAATTTGGTGAGGGGGGAAGCAGTTTGTGACAGTAGACTGAATTCTGAACGAAAATATTGACATTCTGTAGTGAAATGATCTAATCGGTCAAAGATTAAAAAGATTCAGAAAAAAATCGAAATCTCAGTTTTTCATTCTGCACTGAATAGCAGTACAATGTAAAATAGAAATTATTTCAAACAAATTATGAAAAAAGTGAATAATACGGTCACAAGCACTTTTTCTATAGAAATTGGGATTAACAGAATATTTCGTGTCAATGGAAGCCTTTAATTGAATTGTCACCAACAGTTTTTACTATAGAAACTGGGATTAACAAAATATTTCGTGTCGCTGGAAGCAATGGAAAACAGAATATTTCATGTCACTGGATGTCGGGAAAACTATGAAAATCATAATGGAAATTTTATGTCGGATTACTACGTGCAAAATGAAAGCTACGTGCAAACAAAATTCCCACAATGTCCAACAAACGGGATGACGAAACTTGTAAAATTAATGCAATGAAGAGGATATAAGCTAATAATGAACAAAAACAAAAAGGTCTCAGTACCAACACAACGGATAGTGCCAAAGGATAGCCATATCGCTATGATAGCCCCGACGAGGCTCACAAGTCCCTCCTCTAATCCTTATATATATATATATATATATGAAAAAATCTCGAGACAGACCAGTTTTTTTTTCCCACAATTGAGCAGACGATGGATCCTCTTCTCTTATTTTCCACGACTAAACCACAAACGACGTTATCATCGCATATCCGCACCATTGGACAACAAACTACGGTATTCTTCTATTCGTTCCGTAGCATAATCCCAACTCAAAGACGCGTCAACTAACCGACAGTCAAATTATTGTCCAAGACAACGACAAGGAGTTTGTTAGTTGACCATATTACTTGCCTTGTATATAACTCATCATTGCTCACCAATTCATCGTGTAATGCACATATATATTTTATATCCTTTTTCTAGTTGCTAACTAGTAATATTGTGCAAGAACAATATCACATCTCAAATAAATCTGTGTCGCCGAGAAACAAGTCCAACAGAAAAACAATTACCCAACACTGGAAGCCTTTTATTGAATTACATAAATTTGCATTTGTGCCAGAAATAAAAGCATCCAAAAGTAAGTTAGACCAGTGATGTCATTATTTTTCATTCAAGGAAAGTTGTAAAATTGACATCAATTTACATTAATTGTGCCTTTTGTATTTGAAATAATACTGCAATCCTGTATGTCTTTCGAACTGCCAGGACGATGAATCGGGAATTTTGTCCGGAATTAAAAAAGACAATCAGCATAACGCTAAGAATTCAAATATAATGCTTTTCCAGAAAATATATGACATTGAGGAGTAGGCAACCTGCGATAAACAGATTCCATACAACTTTTCCGAAAAACAACGGGAAATAGAAATTAATCCGTTTTCCAATTTGTATTGAATAGCAATACATTGTAAAACAAAAATATTCCATACTGATTATGCAAAAAAAGCAAAATAATACTGTCACAAACAGTTTTTCTATAGAAATTGGGATTAACAGAATATTTCGTGTCGCTGAAAGTCTTTCGTTGAATTAAGTAAATTTGTATTTGTGTCAGAAATAAAAGTAACCAAAATTATGTTGAGCCATCGATTGTCATTATTTTCGATTCAGGAAAAACTGCATTCAAGGAAAGTTTTTTTTCTTCTGAAATTTTAATGACAAAGTCCTTTAAAAAGTTCAATTTTCTCGACCCGATTGAATCTTGAAGCTAATTAGCAGTTAACATTGAAAGACGATTGCAAAATATTTTTTGCGGAAAACTGAAAAAAATTACAATTGTGGGACCATATTTACAAATAACACGATGAAAACTGATCCAATAAATTAATTTTATCCAACTGCATAACCACCTCTTGGTACACCGTATCTGAAATTTTTAAAAATTTAAGCAATAAGCAATTCATATTCATTGGTTGATTTTCATTTTCATTTATCTTTTCTGTTATTTTTACTTTTTCTTTTAAAACTTCTCCGTGCTATCACACAATTTAAACTTTCAATAATGTGTGTCGTATGATTTTTGCAATTTTTTTTTTCAACATTCATTCATTCATGCATGACAGAAAGCATTTCCCTTTTTAATTTTTTAAATATCCAGGAAAATTCAATCATGAAAGGATGAAATTTACAATAATTCTTCTCTGTACTATTTGAGGGATTTAAGTTTTTCTTCTTAAAGTTCAATTTCGTTAATTTTTTTTTCAATCAATTGTGAAGGAATGTGGTAGAAATGCATTGGATATACATTCATCAAATGGAATGTTGTATAACCGCGATGCTTCTGTTAATCAGTACTAAGTTTTTTTTTCTTTTTTAATATTAGTAATTAATTTGAAGTCAGGAAGGAATCAAACCCGATATGTCCGCTTTTATCTCTTATAATATGTGTTTTCTTTTATTTTCACCATTACTTTTTTTGCGATCGTTAATTAAATAAAATATCATTGACAAGATAAATATCTTGCATTTTCAAAACGAAAGTAAGGTAATAGTATTGATGACTCACTTCTAATTTTTAATGTTTCATATTTCTGACAAAAATGCAAATTTGATCTAATTTAATTAAAGGCTCTAAGATGACTGATGCAATTTCGATGAAAAGTTGATTTGTGCTGACACAATTTTGTGTTTGAGGGAGGAGAGCAAAATTTAGGTTAATTTCGACCATTTTAATTAATGGAATGTCTTTTCAATTTTTGACTTATTCAATTTTTTTTTAGTACAAAAGGCCTAACTCATCTCTCTATCTATAATTCGCATCCAACTTATTCGCTGTCACAAACTGTCCACCCAAAATTCGTTTTCACAAATTCTTTCCACAGTTTCAAAGAATAATTTTGAAGATTTTGGTTTAAACCTTTGAAAAAATTTGGATTTAAAATTTTAACTTTAAGTTTTTTAAATTTCGATTTATTTGATTTGTTTTAATTTGATTCTGTTAATCCCAGTTTCTATAGAAAACCTGTTTGTGACAATCCAATGAAAGGCTTTCAGTGACACGAAATATTCTGTTAATAATATATTAAAAACGAAAATTATTAAAAAATATAATGAAGTTTGAAAAGAGAAGAAAAATGGCAATTAAATTTACCAATAAAAGAAAAACTTTTCCCGAAATAAAAATTTGGGAGTCTGTTTATGGTAGCAAAAAAGAAAACTTTCCTTAAATACAACTTTCCCTGAATCGGAAATAATGACAATCGATGGTCCAGCTT
>NW_018109097.1:0-4118 GCF_000183805.2 Loa loa | reverse complement strand
AATTTCAGGAGGAACAGATGAGGAAGGACCCAGCGCTCACAAAAATGGAAAGATTGAAATGAAATTTCGGCATCTCAGCGATACAGTACCCCTCGTTTTCAGAGAGGAGGGAGATCTAATTTTTGGTTGCTTATCCAAAAACGAATTAAAATATCTCAGCAAGTTAGCATTTTTCTTTTACTTTATATATATATATATATATATTATCACGCTGCAGATATTCCCTGAGATCGAAAAATCATATCCGCCAAATTTTGTGATTTCAGTAATTGTAGGAGATAAAGGATACTGAAATGAGTTAACAAGTTATAATGAATTAATTGGTAATAGCAATGGATTATTTTTTCATATCATTTCGTAGGGAGATCCCGGAGATGTCTGAATATGCAAACTACGAGTTAAACCGTCGATATAGAATACTGCATTACCGGGATGGTAAAATAGCCCCGCCATATTTAAAAAAAGCTTTGGAACTCGTATCTCGGATGACCGATTTTAAGGCATGTTTCATTCTTTGTTCCTGTCAAGAATTATACTTTATTAAAAATCAGAAAGAACTTTAAGAGACGAAAATTTGATGACGAAATGATGCAAATTCAAACTTTAGCACAGCGTATCCTTCACAGAACATAATTGGAGACCATTTGAAGCGATTTTGTTTGGTGGAAAAAAACCGATCAATATGATTTCCACGGATTGCGGTTGTTCAGTGCTGATATTCACGTCTCAGCAAGATCATCTAAAAATACGCAAGGAATTTGCACATAGTTGGAAAATTTTAATGAATTTTTGCTTCATATACCTTACTGTAATTAATTAAAGAATGACATTAAACTACTATTAAATAAACAAATAGCTCTAAATATGTGATTTCAGCATGTAAACCATTCCCCGATGAAATAGAAGGAAGTCCAGTAAACGGAGTAATTTTCCCATACGGTTTGTGTACAAATGCAAACAAGAACAGTGGTTTTTGGGATACGTACATTAGGTTGGTCTTCTTTTATATTGATAGAAGGAAACTGTAATCATTGTCAAATTATGTCGAAGTGATCCAGTGTTGAGATTTAATCGTTTTTGGTACAAATATAGCCGTCATTTCCATTCTAAACTTTGCGCCGACTAAATGTGATAGTCGAATGGTCATAAAATATTTGAATAGTAATGATAATGAAGTGATACTTGGGTGATAATAAAATCTCTCTTTGTCTAAATATACTAAGAATTGTAAGCAGAAAGCATAATAGTGCAAACAATTTAATTAGGGAATGCAATTAGGATTAGATTTGAACCAATATATCAAGAATGTAATTGATTCTGCCCCAAAAGATCAACGCAGAACTCTACCGAATATTTAATATTCAATGGGTATATTGTTCATTGTCATGTTTACCTTTAACTGCAACAGTTTTTTCAGTGATTGGGTAGGAGATGAAAAGACATATGTCAGTCGCCTGAAATACCATAAAGTTAGTTAATTAAAGCTTAATGCATCAGTATGTAACATCCCCAAGTATTATGTTTATTAGCGAAGTGAATTCTGCATAGGATTTCATTTCTAGAGCTTATTAGAAGTATGACCTTCGAAACCTGATAAAATAATCATGAATCTTAGGATCCAGCGAAGTTGGTCATTGTGATTAGTAACGATTTCAAATATACTCATGAATGCGATAAAAGCGAGGCACTAAATGTAACCAAAATAATTCGAAAGGAAGTTAACGTGCCAATTTGCGTTGTTGCTCAACCCGATAATCGAAAGAGGGCTAAGTCAGATTTGATTGTTTCTTGGCTAACAGATCAACTTAGAATGGAGTGACACCGAAAGGAGTTGATTACGATAATATTCATCCACAGAATGTGTTTGATAAGACCAACATCAATTCCGGTGTTGAATAAGAATATCTTTCTTAGGGTTTCCGAAATAGGACGAATGCTATGATAATTATGGACAGATTTAGAATATTTTAATATTGAAAACAAATGTCTCAGTTTCAGTACTTTTCTGGGGGATGGCAGAGTGTTAATATTCTACGGCTCTGATATAAACGCATCAACCCTTGTCGTAAATAAAAATAACAGCGAAATATTGAAAATAAAGTTTGAGGACTGGAAGGTTTGACTTGTTTATTCGCTTTAATTGTTTTTTAACTTACTTCAGCTTATTCGTAATCGTTAATGTAATGAAGTCATTTTCTCATTAAAAGCTTGCTAATTCTTCATACTTTTGAGGTTTGACTGCGTTTTTAACGTGACTTCAAGTTTTGTCGATATTTATCGAAAATATGCTCCTTATAACTTTGCTAATTGTATTATCCTTTTTCTGCAGAAGGAATTGCTCTTCCTTAACAGTCATCAAGTGATAGCCTTTCATTTTACTGTGGTCAATGGCACTGAGCCAGAAGATAGCGAAGAGATATTCAGGTAGGGTATTTAGAATATTCAACGAAACATTTATGATCAGTTTCCAGAATCACATATTGGTGTATTGCGAGAATGTCACAGCAAAAGTGGACAGGATAAACGATTCGGCTAGCCTTGTCTTTTCTCTGATCTGATTAGACTATAGATATCATTTTCTCTTTACAGTAACACATTCCCAGACATTCCGTTGAGTACATTACGCCTACTTGATGAATCATCGATGACTGGAGTTGACTATCAAGTTGAAACGCAATTTCGTTTCCATGACGGTCCTGTATATGCAATTGTTGGTTTTCGGAAATTTGGTGAAGAAAATCCAGCTACGGAAGATGACTTTTATTAGTGATTCACTGTTTCGTAGGCACAGTTCGGATGAATTTCGATAAGTGATTCAGTTATTTTGTCAGCAGTTAGAACTATAAAGATGTGATAAATATTTAATGATATATAAAAACGGATGATTCATTTGAATCGATCACTAAAGTTGATTATCAAGTTGAAACGGAATTTCGTTTATATGTCGGTCCTGTATACGCAATTGTTGGTTTTGGGAAATTTGGTGGAGAAAATCCAGTTGCGGAAAATCTTTCCGAGAAAAATAATTGATTTTTATTGTTGATTGACCGTTTCATAAACACAATTCAGATGAGTGAGTGTATATTCATTCGATAAGTGATTCTATTGTTTTATGAGCAGTTAGAGCCATACAGACATTGTTATGAAGATGTGATAAATATTTGATAATATATAAAAACTGATTCATTAGAATTGCCGAATATCATGCAAAATATGCAAATTAATTGCCAATTTCTGTGCTTTGGAAACACAGCCACAATAAGAGTTTTGATTAATGAGGCTAGCGAAAAGATTAAGCTTACAACAAGCAATATTCGAAAAACGACATTTTACGAATGGTATCCAAAGATTTGATGAACCAGCATCAAAAACAACACTGAAATTCTGGGCTGGTGTACCAATCGAAATTTGACCATAATACTGAGCCTGACAAATTAATCTCATTTCAAATCAACATTGATGAATATTAATTAGTAAATTGCTAACTTCTTGGAATGTTTAAATTTATTTATTTGGATATAATTGAAACAGCAAGTTAAATTATTAATTTCCATAATATGCTTTTAGAAATTTTCAAACTTGAATTAACGTTTGAATTTTTTTGATAACAACTAGTGATATAATCAATAAATTTAAAATTGCACTTTTTTGAAAAAAATTCATTAAAAAAAGAAAAGAATAAATCAAATTTACACGAAAACACCATATTAATATCACTTACATCCATATAGTTCTTTAGTATTTCATCAGTTTCGCTTATCGTTCTTGGCCTTGAAGCTAAACCGAAATCTAATCCGATTTTACGTTGAGTTTTTTTCCGTTGAATTTGAAAATTGAGCAGTTTATTGTATGATTCCAATGAACCTGTTTTTATAAGATCTGCACGAAGTGAATTCTGTTTATGTAATGCAATCCTGAAATACATCTCGACACAGCATTAATTAACGTTTCATGAACAATTTCTGTGATCGAAAGAAATACAAGCAGTAACAAGCTATTCGACATAACTGATAAGAGATGACGTTATTGCTACATTATGAAGAATTCCTTCGCTTTGCTATCTTTATATCTGAATTTTCCATATTAATTGATTTTGTTAAAAAAAAAAAACAATAGAA
>NW_018109096.1:5852-7810 GCF_000183805.2 Loa loa | reverse complement strand
CTGACAGTTATTACAACCTCTCATGACAATACAAATAAAGAGCCAAATTCATCAAATAAAGAGCCAAGAATAAGTGCAGAACTGACTTCTCAACATTTGGCCTATAAGAACGTTTAATAATTCTCGATGACCATTGCACCAAACGTGTTAAATATCAAATAAATATACATTGAAACAATGGAAAACTTTAGGCCCCAATATTCGAAGAAGGAAAAAATTAAAATTTTGTCCTGAAAGTCGCCCTAAAAAGTCATGCTTTTTCATAATGACTGCCCTGACCACAAAATCCAATCATTATGGAATAGTAGCAACCACATCTCCTCTCATGAAGACAATAATCGCCCTCTCACATAGTATGTGACCGATCTACCTTCTCCCCCTTTCTCTTTCTCCATCCCGCGACGTGCATTCTATCTCCGTTACAGTAACCATCTTTCTCCTTTCGATAAAGGAAAATACATTTATCCTCTTTCCATTCAAGTAAGATTACACATAGAACACCTCTCAGCTACCATTATTTCTTATTATGCAAATTTAGTGTTATTCCCCCTCATCCAATATTATTCATGTCAATCTTACATTTATAGTCGTGCATCTGACAATAACCGCCATAATTGCAATATCCAATTGACATAGAAGGTAAGCTACCATAACCAATCCTTTCTCCTAATAAGCCAAATAACCACCATTTTGTCATGTTCCTCGGTCATTTGCAAAGGATTCAGTGAAGTTAATGTGTTGAATAGGTAAGTCATTCATTCAATTAAATATTCCTTTCTTTTTAACAAAATTAATTAGGTGGAATCGATTTTTTGAATTATTCCATTCTCCAATCATTTCATTACTTTTACCGTTAATGTTCATGTAATGTTTCATTATAATTCTACTCTTTCAACGTATATTTCAGATCGATGGTTTAATCACTCCTTCCCACTCATCTTTCCATTTGTAATTTTAAAATTTCAATTTTTAATTAATTAATGAAGCCTGCTTTGAATGTGTTCTTTTGTTCCAACAATCTTATAGCTTCCGGTACCTATTTCTATTTTACACTTTTTCTTTTCAGTTCAACTGTCGTACCTTTTTTGGAACAGCAAACGGTCATGTAAATTTTTCGCGGTATGTTTTGAATTGCTGCCTTTTTTGGCTTCCAAGTTTAATGAAATATTAAGAATTCGTAATTTGGTCGGGAATTTTTGATATATTTTGCGAAAAAATCCAGGCATTTTCAGAACCACTCCATCAGCTTATAGCATTAAAGCACTTCAGGTAACAACAATTTTTTTTTTCGAATGTGGGAAAACTTGACTAAATGTATCCGATCCACTTAAAGAAGTTTCAGGGCTGAGCTTAGCTCATTGCGTTTATTCTTAGAGATGACTTCCTGTTATTGTTGCTAATCATTTAGTCGGATGGGAAAGTCTGGTGGTCACGTTAATTGTTTTTCATCAGTGTTTGAGTTTCCGCCATGCAAATAGTAAGCCTAGTTAGTTCTCATTTTGGATTGCTTTTTAAAAAGCGGTCGACAAAAGATTACGATGTGTTAGTTTCCACTATCATTTTTTAAAATTTGAGTTAGAAAAAGTTGTGAAAGTATCACTTCCATTAGAACATTAAAATTTTTTCGCTCTTTTCAGACTGAAATTTTCATTTCAGTGGTTTATTTCATGACTGAAAATTGATCAAATTTTAACAGTTTGAAGATTTTTTGCAATTAAATCTCTTAGTCCACACCGCTTTCTTTAGTTCGTTTGCTACTCTTTTTACGTGTGCTTTATGTTTTGTTTCTCAGTTATAATTTGTTTATAATTTCAAATGGTTTTTTCGTTGGCTACTGTCTATAAAATAAAGTAAAAAAGTGTGCTTCTATACATTTCACACAATGAATAATCACACGTTGACAGGTCATCTCATGATTATTCACGTCCAAACCTTGCAATGCAAAATTTCAAGTGGTA
>NW_018109096.1:2491-4825 GCF_000183805.2 Loa loa | reverse complement strand
GCAATTTGAGAAATTTTACAAACCGTTAAGAATTGAATTTTCTTTATTTTAGGAGCATATCTCACATTGAGTTAGTAATATATTATGTGCAATATCTTATTTGTTAACTTACATTTAAATATTCCATTAGATGGTAATTTTTGAAAAAAAGTAATAAAAACCTAGATCATTTTTTCTTCTTTTGTATTATCCTAATCAAAATTACCTGCTGTGTTGCTGTTCTTGTTTTTTGTATTACTATGAGTAGTATTATGATATGAAACTGAATAACTGTTTGGCTGACGAAGAATTTCAAACTTGCCCAAAAAGTTGGCAGCATGGAATTGGTTAAAGCTTTGTTTTTGGTGAAATATTAAATTCTTGCTTCTCATCCAATATATTTTTTCCCTTGTCGTCATTGTAAATAAAGCCATTTAAAAGTTACAACAATAAATGTAATACATTTGTCAATTAGTAAACATTTCAACATTTCATGTTTTCTAATTATTCATCAAAAATTCAAGCACTGGAAAAAATTATGCAAATGTAACAGGACGTTAAAAGTTTTCATTTGCAAAAATTTATGACTTCTTACAAGACTTTAATGAATAAATCTTCGGTAATTATTGTTTCTTTATAGTGCCATAGTGAGTGGTAGTTTGATTCGGACATCTCGAAGATGACTTTCCAGGATGGTATGTGCATTTGAGCTTCTCCAAATGTTTGATGTTTTTTGATAAGTAAAAATTGATAAATAATCCTTCAGAATGAATTAATTAATGTAATTGATTTCGAAATCTTCAACAAATCTCCGATTTTTAAGAGAAGCAAAAACCGTATGGCTAATTTCCCATTGATTCCTGTCCTATCAAGAAAAAAAAAGAAAAAAGGCAAACTATTGATTAGGAAATTTTAATTCTTCTTGGAATTTCTTATCAACAAATGTGAATCAAATTCAAAAAGACGCGTAACTTAGAGGAAATTCACTAATGCTTTGTTTCTCTTGGCTGTTTAAATACTAGGAAACCAGAAAATTTTCGCTTTCAAAAGAGAAAAGGGAAGAGAGGGAAATGTATTTTATTTCAAAAAATTAAGATAATAACCTTGCGAAGGCTATAAGAGCTGCAAATGAAACTTTGGCAAAAATCAAACAACAAGAAAGGAATTTCTATAAAATACACGGAAGACATGAAAATGATTTCCTGAATGATTTTATTTCCGTATGTTCGAAACCTTTTCTTCCTTTTGCTATCATACTCCCAATGGGACGAAATTCCTCATTACTCATCAAAAATTAGTTTATATTCTTTATCAGCTATTAAATTGAAACCACTAATCATCTTTTCTCATATGATCATTACTACCAGAATGTGACATCTAACATATAAATAAATTTCTAAACTTACAAAAAACCTTCCACTTCATTTCAAGAAGATTACTTTATCCTGCAACGTTAATTAAAGGTATAATAAAAAAGTAGTAACAACAGGTAAGCAAACGACGTGAAGAAATTGTGTCAAAACAGTTCATGAAACGATTTGATCAATTAATTTCCGATGTAAATGTACAATTGGAGACATTAGAAGCCAAAACACATGCTGTACCAGAAGGTCATTCACGTCAAACAAGCGTTGTGCACACTTCTAGTGTGGGAGAGCTTTTTGCGCCAAAAACCGATGAGGAAAATGTTTCATCAGGCATAACTTGTCTTTCCTTCATTCGTTTTAGAAATAAAATATTTTGGAAGATTTCTAAATTTCAATCATGATTTAGCAATCATATCTTTAAATTAAAATGGAAAGTATGTCACATAGTATCAGTACTTGAATTGTCATCTGATACCTAAATCATCTGGTAGTTTAAATCAAGTCTTTCCATTCTAATTTAACATTTATATGACTAACTGATGTATTTTCTCGACTTATTTGATGTTTCTGGAAGGAATATTATTGCCATTATTGGTTTGGTGTCATTTAAATCGAAGTACTTTGTTTACAATTTGAAGAAATACAAATTAAAATAAGATCAAAAAATTCGGATGACACAAAGCAGATGACAAAGATATCATTCATTTCCAGACGTGTCTTCATCAGAAACCGATTTATCACAGCGTGATTCAAATCAACTTGCGCAAATTGATATCGAACTGACGCAATTAGAACAACGTTTTGATAACATCGAAATGCGTATACAAGAAGATGTAGAAGCAGAAGAAATTGGCATCGAGGTTTTTGGAATTTGTTTAGGAATTTACTTTCAGACTTTTTACAACAAGAAAAAAGCTAATGATAAATGATAAGATGATAATGATATAGGGAAGGAAATATTTTATATCATAAAATACAGGTAAAATTG
>NW_018109096.1:0-1516 GCF_000183805.2 Loa loa | reverse complement strand
CTGATAACTGATAATGATTAATAAATGATTAGTGATAACAAAGAGATAGTTTGAGTTGAAATTGCAAAATTCTGTATTTAAAATTGGTAGATAAACAAATAAATGGGATGACTGAATAATATACGATAGATAATAAAAAACTGATATTGCATTCGAATTTTTATGGAAGAAGAAAGAAATAATAATATATCTTCTAATTTTGTTATTTTTTATTCTTTAACAATTTAGTTCAAAATGAATGTCATAGTATTTCCTACTGTAAATGTATTGTTTGTTATTTAAAAAACTAACATTTACCATGAATTTTAATAAATTCAAGGAACAAAGATTAAAATAATAAAACAAAGCGGATAAAAAAGTTATTTGTAGTTCCCGATAGCTGATATAATCGACTATGCGACAGCAATTAAAGTAGCAATGTATAAACGACATCTGTTAACCAATCAATTTCACCGAATTATTCTGGATGACAAAAAATTTGAAGAAGAAGCCAAATTGTTGACGAAGGATTTTGTTAGTTGGACAAAAAAAGAACATAAAGATGTATGTATGAATTGGCTGAAAACTGATATTTTTAAACTTCCTTCAAATTTAATTACACTAATTTTTCTCCGTTCCAATTTTTGAATAAATTTGTCCATTTGTATGCAAGCATGTTTGTTTGAGTTTTTTGATTCCAACTGTGGTATGTTTTGGATAGAATGAATTTAAATTGAATCAGATTTTGAATGGATTTTTTTTAAAAAACAAAATTTATGTGAGAAATAGGAAAGGAGTTTAAAAAAAGACGAAAATATTTTAGCAAAATTAATGAGCTTATGATTAAATTAAACGATTGAATTATTTTTTTAAGGCACGTTTTCAGATAAGAATGCGTAATTACACGTCGCAAATAACTTCTAGAGAGAACATGGATTAGTTGTTTAAGCCATCTACTAGGATTAGCTGTTCAAGCCATTTATCATTTACGCGTATATTATGTATTACTTGTGATGATTTGGGAAAAAAAAGTCTTTTGCAATTTTCTTAAATGCACTGAATTTCATTTTTAATTTCATTATCGATTGTTTAATAATTACTTGGTTATTTACGATTTGCAACTACTGTTATTAATGCATTTTGCCAAATTTAATCAAATTTTAAAACAAAGATACAGGATACAGGACATCTTTTCAGGATACAGGACATCTTTTCAGGATACAAGACATCTTTTCAGGATACAGGACATCTTTTCAGGATACAGGACATCTTTTCAGGATATAGGACATCTTTTCTTTTATTTTCAGTTATTAACGAAAATGGCTCAGTTAGAAGAGTCATTAAATAAACTTCAACAATTTCCGTTTGTTTACGGTGATGAATTTAATATGTATTATCCGTTGATGGATGATTTGGGTCTACTGAAACGCCTTATTTCACGATTTATGGACAAATATGAGGTATAATCAAAATTCGTTGTTTTAAGGAAATCTTCTTGATAGGTAATATTTTTTTCTAGTTATAATTTCAAAAAAAA
>NW_018109095.1:1123-7811 GCF_000183805.2 Loa loa | reverse complement strand
TATATATATATATATTATTAGTATATATATATATATATATATATATATATATATATATATATGACAAAAATTTCATAGTGTACATGAAAATCTTATATATATATACTATACCATTCTTTATATATATATATATATACTATAAAATATCATTCTTTGCATATATGTATATATACTATAAAATAAATCATGACAACAAGAATGAAAATTCTGTAACGTTGATAGAGAACGAATTTGTTATAGAATGTTAGTCGAAGTCTCTTCGTCTAGCTTGAGCAATGAATTGTCTCGTGGGACGAAAGTCTCAACAGACGAGCAATCAATAAATTAACACCGTTACATAGGATTATGTGAGCGTGTGTAATGTATGTATTTGTGACATACAATAAAAGGTTATATGAACCGAATGCTCCGTTGTATATTGGGAAGTTTTGTCGTATTTCTATTGTATTGAAAATGAAAAATCTTAATTTCATTAAGATTTGTTGATAAGCGAAGGAAATGAAATAAATGAAAGAATATATGATAGATGGATGAATGCATGACACAATGATATATTAAATAAGAAATGATTTCTTACTTTTAATATATCATGCTAATGTGTTTTTGTTCTTTTCAAACATCTCCCCGATTGATTCTGTCGGCGGTTATATGCTTGTCTCAAAGGCTAAGCCATGCATGTCTAAGTTCAAATAAACCTATAATGGTGAAACCGCGAACGGCTCATTATAACAGCTATAATGTACTTGATGTTGATTATCCAACGTGGATAACTGTGGCAATTCTAGAGCTAATACATGCACCAAAGCTCCGACTTTTGAACGAGCGCATCTATTAGATTAAAACCAATCGGGTTATTAGCCCGTTAATTGGTGACTCTGAATAGCTATGGCTGATCGCATGGTCTTGTACCGGCGACGTATCTATCAAGTGTCTGCCTTATCAACTTTCGATGGTAGTTTATGTGCCTACCATGGTTGTAACGGGTAACGGAGAATAAGGGTTCGACTCCGGAGAGGGAGCCTGAGAAACGGCTACCACATCCAAGGAAGGCAGCAGGCGCGCAAATTACCCACTCTCAGAATGAGGAGGTAGTGACGAAAAATAACGAGACCGTTCTCTTTGAGGCCGGTTATCGGAATGGGTACAATTTAAACCCGTTAACGAGGATCTATGAGAGGGCAAGTCTGGTGCCAGCAGCCGCGGTAATTCCAGCTCTCAAAGTGTATATCGTCATTGCTGCGGTTAAAAAGCTCGTAGTTGGATCTGCGTCTCAGGACCTGGTCCATCCATTGGATGAGAACTGGGCTCCTAGGCTAATATTGCCAGTTTTCCCTACGTTACCTTGATCGGTTGCGTATGGTGGCTAGCAAGTTTACCTTGAAAAAATTAGAGTGCTCAATGCGGGCTAATGCCTGAATACTCGTGCATGGAATAATGAAATAGGATCTCGGTTCTATTTTGTTGGTTTTCTGATCTGAGATAATGGTTAAGAGGGACGGACGGGGGCATTCGTATCGCTGCGTGAGAGGTGAAATTCTTGGACCGTAGCGAGACGTACGACTGCGAAAGCATTTGCCAAGAATGTCTTCATTAATCAAGAACGAAAGTCAGAGGTTCGAAGGCGATCAGATACCGCCCTAGTTCTGACCGTAAACGATACCAACTAGCGTTCCGTCGGCGGTAAATACGCCTTGACGGGCAGCTTCCCGGAAACGAAAGTTTTTCGGTTCCGGGGGAAGTATGGTTGCAAAGCTGAAACTTAAAGAAATTGACGGAAGGGCACCACCAGGAGTGGAGCCTGCGGCTTAATTTGACTCAACACGGGAAAACTCACCTGGCCCGGACACCGTGAGGATTGACAGATTGAGAGCTCTTTCATGATTCGGTGGTTGGTGGTGCATGGCCGTTCTTAGTTGGTGGAGTGATTTGTCTGGTTTATTCCGATAACGAGCGAGACTCTAGCCTACTAAATAGTTACTGGATAATTTTGTCCAGACAACTTCTTAGAGGGACAAGCGGTGTTTAGCCGCATGAAGTTGAGCAATAACAGGTCTGTGATGCCCTTAGATGTCCAGGGCTGCACGCGCGCTACACTGGAGGAATCAGCGTGCTGTAACCATTACCGAAAGGTACTGGTAACCCCTTGAAAATCCTCCGTGATCGGGATCGGGAATTGCAATTATTTCCCTTGAACGAGGAATTCCTAGTAAGTGTGAGTCATCAGCTCACGTTGATTACGTCCCTGCCCTTTGTACACACCGCCCGTCGCTGCCCGGGACTGAGCCGTTTCGAGAAAAGCGGAGACTGCTGTTTTGATACCTTTCGAGGTGGAGATTCTTTGGTGGAAACCGCTTTAATCGCAGTGGCTTGAACCGGGCAAAAGTCGTAACAAGGTTTCCGTAGGTGAACCTGCGGAAGGATCATTATCGAGCTTCAAAAACAACAAAATAACGATTATTTATCATCATCATCATAATTATTATTATACATATATATTATTAGTATTCATTTACTAATAATAGATTAATAATAGTTAATATATAATATTGATGATGATATATGATGAAGAAACGGTGATATTCGTTGGTGTCTATACTTTATCCAAGTTATCGCCTAACCGTCGATAACAATGAAGATAAAGCGATAGCTTAATTAATGATATCATTAATTAAGTAGACTTAATAAGCATTTTAGCTAGATATGCTACCAACAAAAAACACACACATACACATATATATTATTATTTGTATTTTTTCCAAAATAATATTTTTTAACTCTTAGCGGTGGATCACTTGGCTCGTGGATCGATGAAGAACGCAGCTAGCTGCGATAAATAGTGCGAATTGCAGACGCATTGAGCACAAAGATTTCGAACGCACATTGCACCATCGGGTTGATTCCCGATGGTACGTCTGGTTGAGGGTCAATAAATAAGACGATATAATTTATCAAATAATTCATTCAAACATTCAAATTTGATGCGAATATTTTGTTTGTTTGATAAAAGATTATTTGATTCGAATTATTTTATTCATCAGGTGATTTTAAAAGAAGAGAGTAATCTTGAAATCCCCTGATAAGTTGTACAAAAAAAAAAAAAATAAGGAGTAAAATAGAAATACATATATTTTACTTACTTATAATTTTAAACATATTATAAATATATAATTGCATCTTTCATATATATATATATAAGCAAGGGAAGATGTCAATTATCTATCATCATTTTATATTCATTATAATGATTGATTCATTTATTGCTTTTTGTTTCATGATAAAAGGAATAAATAAGGATAGATAATGAATGATGAAATGATTGATCCAATCAAATATAATATGTTTTCTATCATTTCTTTGACCTCAACTCAGTCGTGATTACCCGCTGAATTTAAGCATATAACTAAGCGGAGGAAAAGAAACTAACGAGGATTTCCTTAGTAACGGCGAGTGAAAAGGAAAAAGCCCAACGCTGAATCCAATAGATATTTGTCTATATGGAAATGTAGCGTATAGGTGTAACTATCCGTAACATATTTTTACACCCAAAGTCCCCTTGAGCGGGGCTACAGTCCATAGAAGGTGCTAGACCTGTACGGGTGAAAAAAGTTACGGTAGGTTATTCCTTGGAGTCGGGTTGTTTGAGATTGCAGCCCAAAGAGGGTGGTAAACCTCATCTAAGGCTAAATACGACCACGAGACCGATAGCAAACAAGTACCGTGAGGGAAAGTTGCAAAGAACTTTGAAGAGAGAGTTCAAGAGGGCGTGAAACCGCTGAGATGGAAACGGATAGAGTTAACGAAACTTATCGGTATTCAACCAATCAATTTAGCAATCTTAATTGATTTATTATTCATTAATATTTTTTTATTAATGAATAAAATGATATTTAAGATATGAATGCTAAATTTATAATATAATGATTGGTGTATTTATCGATGGTATGCATCGAGAGCTTCGTTTTAGCATATTAATATAGCTAATTTAGTGGATCAATTATTTCAATTGATAATTGAAACCCTAAATCTATTGAAATATGTCTTAAATGAAGTTTTAATCCCATATGTGTAACTTTCACTTGAAATAATAGTGACATGCATCGATTATAATTTTTGCTAATTACATTTACATGTGGTCGCATGCGACTTTATCGGTAAATGTTGATGAAATAATTGGTAATATTATAATATTGTATGCATTATTAAAAGTTACATCTCGATGTGAACGTTAATCACCTATCTGACCCGTCTTGAAACACGGACCAAGGAGTCTAGCATATACGCAAGTTATTGGGTAGTAAACCTGATTATAAAAGCATAATGAAAGTAAAGATTATCTTTGGTATAATTGATATGTGATCTATATATTATATGTATATGTAAAAGTATGCATATATTATATATAGCGTAACATAACCCCGTTCATATTGCATGCAATAGGGCGGAGGTAGAGCGTATATGCTGGGACCCGAAAGATGGTGAACTATACCTGAGCAGGATGAAGCCAGAGGAAACTCTGGTGGAGGTCCGAAGCGATTCTGACGTGCAAATCGATCGTCTGACTTTGGTATAGGGGCGAAAGACTAATCGAACTATCTAGTAGCTGGTTCCCTCTGAAGTTTCCCTCAGGATAGCTGGAGTACGTAATGAAGCAGTTATATTCGGTAAAGCGAATGATTAGAGGAATTGTGGGACGAAACGTCTTCAACCTATTCTCAAACTTTCAATGAGTATGACGTCTTGCTTGCTTAAATGAAGCGTAGACATTGAATGTGTGCTCCAAGTGGGCCATTTTTGGTAAGCAGAACTGGCGCTGTGGGATGAACCAAACGTTGAGTTAAAGTGCCAAACTTTCCGCTCATGAGACCCCATGAAAGGCGTTGGTTGATATAGACAGCAGGACGGTGGCCATGGAAGTTGGAAACCGCTAAGGAGTGTGTAACAACTCACCTGCCGAATCAACTAGCCCTGAAAATGGATGGCGCTTGAGCGGGAGACTTATACTCAACCGTTGCATGGCTTGTGTTAAAAAATTTGAAAAAAAGAAAGAAAGAAATGGGAAACCTGGCCGCAACGAGTAAGAGGGTCGCAATGGTTAGCGTTGAAGACTTTGGGCGTAGGCCCAGTTGGAGCTTCCATTGGTGCAGATCTTGGTGGTAGTAGCAAATATTCAAGTGAGATCCTTGAAGACTGAAGTGGAGAAGGGTTCCACGTGAACAGCAGTTGAATGTGGGTCAGTCGATCCTAAGATATTGGCTAATGCCGTTTTTAATAAAATAGAGGAATGGAGGTGTAATCCATCTGATAAATCGAAAGGGAAACGGGTTAATATTCCCGTACCTGGACACGGAGATAAATGCTCATCGTGAGGATTTAGCGCGGTAACGCAAATGAACTCGGAAACATTGAGGAAAGCCCGAGCCAGAGTTCTCTTTTCTGGTTAAGGAACGGACTCCCTGGAATCGGTTCAGCCGGAGATAGGGATGTTGTTTCCGTAAAGCGCCACGGTTCCTGTGGTGTCTCGTGCGCTTTGTTCGATCCATGAAAATCCGAGGGAGGCTATTTGAATTTCGTGCCAGATCGTACCCATATCCGCAGCAGGTCTCCAAGGTGAACAGCCTCTAGTCGATAGAATAATGTAGGTAAGGGAAGTCGGCAAATTAGATCCGTAACTTCGGGATAAGGATTGGCTCTAAGGACTGGGCCGGTCGGGCTGTAATGTGAAGTGAGTACGGTTTGATCCATGCAGTGTAACATTAATGAATCATGCATTCATTGATGAAACTCGGCTAGTGTTCGAACTGTCTTATGGACCGTTACAGCTGCGTATCACATTTGCTTTTTTTCAACAAAGTGAATGTTTATTGATACTTCGGCCGGCGTTAAACAGTCAACTTAGAACTGGCACGGACTCGGGGAATCCGACTGTCTAATTAAAACAGAGGAGACAGATGGCCCTTGCGGGCGTTGACTGTCTCTGATTTCTGCCCAGTGCTCTGAATGTAAAAGTGAAGAAATTCAACCAAGCGCGGGTAAACGGCGGGAGTAACTATGACTCTCTTAAGGTAGCCAAATGCCTCGTCATCTAATTCGTGACGCGCATGAATGGATTAACGAGATTCCCACTGTCCCTATCTACTATCTAGCGAAACCACAGCCAAGGGAACGGGCTTGGCAAACACAGCGGGGAAAGAAGACCCTGTTGAGCTTGACTCTAGTCCGACTCTGTGAAGAGTCATGAGAGGTGTAGCATAAGTGGGAGGTTTTTGTATTCTTGTACAAATACCAACAGTGAAATACCACTACTTTCATCGATTCTTTACTTATTCGGTAAAACGAGAATTGAAGCATTATATGTGTTTCGAAATTTTTGATTTAAGTTAAACTACTCGGTGGTTTAACGACTCGCACCGAAGACAGTGTCAGGCGGGGAGTTTGACTGGGGCGGTACATCTGTCAAAACGTAACGCAGGTGTCCTAAGGCTAGCTCAGAGAGGACGGAAACCTCTCGTAGAGTAAAAGGGCAAAAGCTCGCTTGATCTTGATTTCCAGTACGAATACAGACCGCGAAAGCGTGGCCTATCGATCCTTTTGAATTTCTTAGAAGGTTTCTAGCAAGAGGTGTCAGAAAAGTTACCACAGGGATAACTGGCTTGTGGCAGCCAAGCGTCCATAGCGACGTTGCTTTTTG
>NW_018109095.1:0-1103 GCF_000183805.2 Loa loa | reverse complement strand
AAATTTTTAGTTCTATATATATATATATATATATATATATACTAACAAATATATATATATATGCAAAAAATATATATATTCATGTAAAGAATGATATAGTATATAAGAATGGTATTTTATAGTATGTATGTGTCGTAAAATTTTCATGTATACTATGCAATTTTCATTAATAAATAAATATATATAAATAAAATGTCAAATTTTTTATTAGTTAAAAATTCCAATAAAAAACACTATCAAACTATTTTCTAGTATATATAAAAAAAAAAAGAAAATGAAAACAAATCGTCCAATCAAAGGATAAGTCTCAACAGATCGCAGTATGGAGGCTGCTCTACTGCTTACAACACCTTGACCAGTAATCAAGTCGTCTGCAAGTGATCTTGCGCCCCGACATTGTACCAGAGTAATCCGGTTTTGGCAACCATTTAACCATTCGATTAAATAGCAAAGCCATATAATGGGGCATTAGCTGTAATAATGGATGCATTGCAACCATCATTACATAATAGTGCCTCCCGACACCGGGGAGCAAATTTATCGTTGCCTTGTCTAGGTGGGATTCTGACTTAGAGGCGTTCAGTCATAATCCCTCAGATGGTAGCTTCGCACCATTGGCCGATCGGCCAAGCACATGAACCAAATGTCTGAACCTGCGGTTCCTCTCGTACTGAGCAGGATTACTATCGCAACAACATATCACAGTAGGGTAAAACTAACCTGTCTCACGACGGTCTAAACCCAGCTCACGTTCCCTATTGGTGGGTGAACAATCCAACGCTTGGCGAATTCTGCTTCGCAATGATAGGAAGAGCCGACATCGAAGGATCAAAAAGCAACGTCGCTATGGACGCTTGGCTGCCACAAGCCAGTTATCCCTGTGGTAACTTTTCTGACACCTCTTGCTAGAAACCTTCTAAGAAATTCAAAAGGATCGATAGGCCACGCTTTCGCGGTCTGTATTCGTACTGGAAATCAAGATCAAGCGAGCTTTTGCCCTTTTACTCTACGAGAGGTTTCCGTCCTCTCTGAGCTAGCCTTAGGACACCTGCGTTACGTTTTGACAGATGTACCGCCCCAGTCAAACTCCCCGCCTGACACTG
>NW_018109094.1:5570-7817 GCF_000183805.2 Loa loa | reverse complement strand
GAGTAAAGCGAATGGAAAAAGAAAAATATGTAAGATAAAGTAGGTCTAATAGGAAAAAGTATGCATTTTCAGTAATAACAATAAACAAATGGGTGAAGTTACTCATTTGTTCAATTGTCAAATATTGATAAAACAGACGAAAAATTGCATTAAAGAAGTCAATTAAATGTTTCAAATTCTTCAAATAAAGAGAAAAATGAAGAGGGCAGAAATGCAAAATTGTTTGTACACGTAAATGAATTTAAGGATTGAGTAATGAATAAAACGAATGCAATAGAATAAAGGAAATTTAAAAAAAAAAACATAAAAACAAGGAAATAATAAAAAACCGAATATTTAAAAGGAATGAAGTAATAAATGAGAAAAGTAATAAATTAATTGTGCATAAAGATCTAGATAAACAAGAGACAACAGAAATGAAACAACACACCAATGAATCAATCAAAGTGGTAATTCAAATAGATAACTTAGACGATTAGAACAGTTAAAAGTTACACATTTCATTCATTCTTCGTTTCATCCGGTTTGATAGTGATTTACAGTAACTTGCTATGAAAACCTACATGAATTAATAAGCTATACAAAAAACAAAATTCTCAATAATAAAACTAAAGTCCAAGATCATAGAAAACAAAAAAGCAATCGAACCAGTCACCGAGAAGCAAAACCTATTCCCTTGCATAATCATTTTCGTGGTATTTCTGTCAAAAAATGCTAAAATAAAACAATCAATAACCCATACATGGCATATAAGAAAATATCATAGCTGACTGTTAGAAACAAAGAAAAAATTTATGAAAAGGAACATTGATAAAAATAGTCCAAATCTCAAATACAATAAGTAAAGCAACAAAAGATTCATTAATGCAATCTTCATTACTAGAAATGAGCCAAAAAATTGACCTGAGTTAAAGCCCCTGCATTATCCTTAGGCATAAAAATGAAAAAAGAATATTGTCATAATAAAAGTAAAAATTGTCAATGAATGACAAATTCGATAATGTTAAAAAAAAGTTGCCCAAATCTCAAACACAATAAATAAAGCAACAAAATATGTACAGGAATTGTTATCAAATAAAACTAAAAATATTTCTTACACTCAAAATTATAGCCCTTTTAAAAACTAAAACTATAATTACTAGTTTAGGGATAACTTATGAGGAGATGAATTTAATAAAAGTACCCTAGAAAAACTTCTAAGAATAAAAAACTACGCTGTGATAAATAGCTGTGCTTGAAAAAAAAAAAATAATATGAACTGTAAGCAATAAAACAAGCAAAATAAACAATGCTTAAATACAAAAAATAATGCAAAATAAACAATGTTCAAAAATACAAAAAAAATACAATACAAAAAACATATTATTAAATAAAACCTAAACTCTCACCGTCATGTTAAAACAAATTCTGATAAGCAATGGACTCTGATTTTCAAATATAACAACAAATAATTAGCCTAACATGGAAAAGTATTTCGATGAGGAGAGCAAAGACAATTTTCCATAGAGAAAAAAAATATTGCAACCTGTCATTCATAACAAATACATTAATGCGAGAAAACGAAAACATAGAAGTACATTTAAAATAAAAAAATACATGCTATTAAACATCGAAATTAATGAAAATATTTCAATCTACCCTTATCTTTGTAGTTAAAATAATTAAAAAATTATCAGAGGCAAACATTTAAATGACAATTAAAATTAGTTCAAAAATAAAAATGTAAAGAATTGTTAAAATTTACAATATTTGTTTCATAACGATGATTGTTTGGACCAATCCATTAGTACAAAACAGCGCATCTATAAATCGCTTAGAGATTTATAGAAAATTAAAAAAAAAAAAGAAATATTTACAAATGAATAAAGTCAGAATTTCTTATACTGACTACACATGCAGTTTGAAATACAGTCATCAAGATATATAGTTGAAAAAATTAATAGAATCAATAAAAATATGAAAATAATCCCTAACAAGTTATATTCAATTCTAAACTTTTTAAATCTAGCAACTATAAATCAAGCCACAATTTGGGAAGAGGAAATATGAATCTGCAAAAAAAGCACCAATTAAACTGTGTTTCGGAAATGTCTAGTAACTAAAAAAAATTCTATCGAAATAACAACTAGCAACTACAAAAATCTTGAGCTGTAACCATAAAGACCATAAATAAACAGGTAGTACAAAAAGAATAAAATACATAAAAACAAGTAATTCTCAACTGCTAACTACTACCACATAAATGAT
>NW_018109094.1:2965-4662 GCF_000183805.2 Loa loa | reverse complement strand
AGTGAAACTTACCGCTTTGTCGGTGCATTCTACTGGCATGAATTCGCCATCCCTTCAAGGTCCCAAATTCCTTTGGGCACATACCGCACCCTGAAAATATGAAAAGCGTTTCCAAATGCATTCATATCATTCATATAAAACATTTTTAACACAATAATGAAATAAATTAAAATTTACCAATTGTGGTCGACCCGTCAGCACTTCGAGTGATCGTGTACGGGTCGATTTCCGGCGCGATCAGCAGCCGTCGGTATTTCGCCGGTAAACCTTCCACTACCGGCGTGTGGAAGGGTTCCGCATTTGCTGATACTGCGCCACGTTCTTCCTCTTCTTCTACAACTGGCACCCGTATCGTTCGGGAACGCCTGAAATATATCCATTCAGGTATTTTTTTAAACTAGTCATTATGAGATTAATTTCTTATCTAATATTCACTTATTAAGCATACTACAAAAATCTGTTCATTGTCTAACTACACTGTGCAATGATTCAGAAATTCGGACTACGTAGGGCGATAAATTAATATTACATTTCGAATTAAGCTATCTGAATTTTTTAATATACTTTCAAGGTAAAAATGAAACTTACAGTACTATTTCACGAGTTCGTATCATTTTCCTGCGTCGCCGGACCATTGTAGGCGCTCTCGGTATCACTTCTTCGTTGAGGGGCGCTTCTTGTGATACCTGACGCCACTCCACCAACTCTTCCGCCTCCTCATCGTGAACCAGTGCCGGTACTGGTTCAATCACTTCTTGCTCTTCATATAGCTGCTGTTGGAGGCGGTGGAGCACGAGCCTCTCCTGATTTTCATGCTCGCCCTCCATTTCGGGCTCGTGCTCCAGGAGCTCATGGGAAATTTCCAACTGCTCCCGAGTTGGCGGAGGACTTGCGCTTGGAACCTGGATCGCTTCATCCTTATGAGCTTCATGCTCATTTCTTTCCAACCTCGCCCGCAAATTATTAATCTAAAGAAAAAATCATACTAGTCAATACAACTAACAATGAGTTCAATAAATAAATTGAATATTCACCATAAGTAAGTTACAAACCAAAAATAAACATACCAAATTCGCCGCATTTCGTAAATAATCTTCCAACGCCTGGAAGTAGAGCGGCTCTTTGCGCAAATGATTTTTTAAATCTGCCAATGTTGGCAGATTTGGGCCTTGAACACTCTCATTCATATTTGCCATATTTGCTGAAAAACCATATACACATATATAGCTAACGGATCGAATCATTATAAACATTATAAACATTCAGCTTATTACTATAGTTATGCTTATTTGATTAGTTAAAATGAAATACACCTAGGAATACAGAAATACCTAGGAATACAATAAAGGATTAATCAATAAAATTTATCCATTTATATCCTTTCAGTAATCATTCCTACCACATCATAACATTATTGCCCTTATAAAGTGAACACATGGTAAGATTGCTAGATTATCCCTACCGTCACCCATTTGTACGTGTATTATTACAAGATTGCTAGAACGTTCCAACCACCCAATAGATTACTTCACTTACATTATTATTAAGGAAAGAAAGGAAAAGAAAAAAAACGTAAGATGAATGCAACATATCTTTGAGCTCTATAATGGCTTATGAGTTCATAGTCAGAGATATATATATATACTGACAGATAAGGGAGATCATAGAAAAAAAAAGAAAAAAACAAATTCTCAACT
>NW_018109094.1:0-1960 GCF_000183805.2 Loa loa | reverse complement strand
AGATGATAATCTCTTCTTTGTGAAAAGTGTTCAAATTCACTCTTTCTTTTATTTCTCCATTTCTTTGATGTTTTTTGTTTCATTCGTTGATTAATATATGTTATTGATTAATATATATTAATATATTGATTAATATATATTAATATATTGATTAATATATATTTGATTAATATATATTAATATATTGATTAATATATACTAAAGTTCAATGAATGTTATTTCAAGTTAATTTAGTGGAGATGACCTTTGGTTGGAAACATGCTTTGAGAATTCTCTTTGATCATAAACAAAGTGATGAATATAAAAGTAAATAATTTGTGTCAATTATCTTTAATGCTTACACAATAGTATTACTTTATACCTTTTCGAAAGTATTTCTTTATACCATTTAATTCAATTTTTGCTTTCAAAAATACCCTATGTTGCATTACACGTTAACCGTTTGTGCATAAGTGTCAACCAGTTTCTAAAAGGATAAATAACTTTATCTGATTGGTATTCTTTTATCAGATGTAGCAGTAATTACTAGCTTTCCGCTTAATATTATTTTTCAAACAATTTCAACATTACTCATTGGAGAACGAAGTAAAAATTGTAAATTAATATTACTTTTTCTTCTTTTAACAATTCATGTCCGCTAATTAATTGCTTAAAATTACAAGGATGTTGACAGAAATATATCGATTTGCTCTCCTTTACTGGCAGTATTTGATGATCCTGAATTTATTGCTAATAATGGTTTTGTAAAATGCTAAAAGATTTTTGCGTAATTTCTAAAAAATTTTGAAAGTTCTGAATTTTCCTCACATTATATCAATGTTTTTGGATGAATGGCGATGAAATTTTGTAGAACGAAATACATAAACTTATCAAATGTTTACGAAAACAATAAATTTTATTGCAAAATGCTAACCTAAATATTTCTCCTTAATTGGAAAAGCTTTATTTTGATTTCCTGAAGTGCGTTATTCACCGATCACAAATATTGTCCATCATGAACAATATTAATAAACTGGTCAATTTTAAAAATTAGAACTATTTTTTTTTGTGTTGCGTATGAAGATAACGAAGTTTGAAGAATGAAATGACAGATAAAATAAATATTTGTAGATAAAAAACATTGCAATTAATTAAGAATGGTAAAACTGATGATTTTTGCGATAACTGGGAATTTCAGGTGATAATTAAGTCAATAAATTATTGAATAATAAAGCCTTGATAAATAGTCTTGTTTAAATAAATGCAAACAAAATCAATTGCATGAAACTTTTGATAAATATACCTTTGTAATTGAAATAACGATAGCATATATTTGTTGAAAAAAGTGCATGATAAAATTAACCGAACGAATGGTAATCACATATAGCGTATCATTTTTATCACAATTATACGCATTTAACGTTACTATCATATCATCTACTTGATTATTAATATCCATACATATATCGTTAAGTTTATCAACTCTTTCTTTTAAATCCATTAACATCTATAATTGACCAATTCATTTGGCAATGTGTATAAATTACTTCTCATACTTATTTTACTGCCAACAAAGCATAAAGTCCTAAAAGTTCTATAAAATTCTCTGCGTACTTTACTAGTAATTATTGCAATTAATATATTAGTTATTTCGATTACTGTAACATATACCTATTTCTGCTCTTTTTTGCACTCAAATGTCGAGTATAAAATATGCATCTGATACTCATCGATTAGGAATATGAAGTTGTTGTTTTCAGACCTCTATTATTACTTATTTACTACTTTCAATTATATTAGATTTGCTACTCACAAGATCAACATTTTAAATCCTGTAAGATTTCAACAAAAAGAATCCATGGAATGGAATTTCAACGAAAGGAAAGGATTTCAACAAAATTAACTAACCAGCTTGTATAACAGTTCCTCTCATTTCTACAATTATCGTTTCCCTTATTGTAATATTAATTCAATGACAGAA
>NW_018109093.1:2969-7822 GCF_000183805.2 Loa loa | reverse complement strand
AAATATAGTAATTGCGTATTGTGCGACAATTAATGAGTAAGCTATTCGTTTACTGTGAGTATAATAATACAATGGGGATGCTACAACACAAAGCCTATCCACACTGTTCATTAGCAAGCTCCATCCATTCAGAAAAAACATTGTCAGAAGAAAGATTGGCACCTAAAACTTTACCACTCGTTGAATTCGTAGTATCACACAAGCACTAATTTTGTTTATCGATTTACGGTAGCAATCTTAAAATACGGTATTAAATATAGGTAAAAATTTCTAGTTTTTAGTATTTTAATTTGAAATTTTTATTATATCAAAAAATGTTAAGATAAGCGAATAATTTTAGTATGATTTCGAAAAATAAACGGACATTGAGTACGCAGTTGTGATGAGCAACATATTGTTCTTCAGTGGCAGAAACAATCCATCGGTGTATTCCCATCAATACTGCACTTATTCCGGTCAATCCATTGTTCAGAAATACAACTGCGAGAACCAAGTAGGGCTTCCTGAAATACCGGAAGTTATCCATGTGTTATCTGTGTATTGTTAACATACCAGAAGTTTATGAAAAGTTGACCTGAGTGCTTTACGTATCATCACAAGTAGAAAGATCGGAGTGTTGATCAATACCAGCATTGGGCCAATAATTAAATAAGCGTAAAGATGTGCATCATGGTTTGCAACTGATGATGAAGCTATTGTCACGTTTTTCAAATCATCAATTGTTGTTCGGTTTACAGTAACATTCATTGAAATACATGAAAAAATATAGCAGAATTAAAATAAGTAGCAGAGTCTATCTCTTCAGTGTTGCAAGATTTCCGCTATTGATATGCAAAACAAATGATGCCCTAAGTGAAAGTAAACAGATAACATTGATATTTTTCCTGAGAAAGGAGATATCGCGATCAATTAAAATATGAATTCATCAATCAATTCGAATGATTTCAAATTTCCAAAGGTAAATTTCATGAAGCATGAGCATTAATATGCACATAAAGTTCCATTAGTTTTCACCGTAGATCAAAATAAGAAAGAATTCCAGTGATTGATAGCTTATAAAATTTTGTTGCAAAGAATAATCAAATTAACCAAGCATATTGTGATAGAAAAATCATCAACTGCAAAGGTTTTTGTATCTGACATAGCGCTTGTTTATAGTTATCCAATTACTTCACCATACGACATTTAGAGAATAATAAATTTATTAACAACTTATCACCATTTAAATAGCATTAATACTTGCTAGTTCACCGGATAAAATTAATGTAGCTTGTTGCGAAGTATCATTTGAAAATAGCTATTAACGGATTTCTAAAATTTTCACAAATATTTTCAACCACAACCTTGCTTCGAATCAGTTCGCAATTTGGATATTTGTGATTCAGATCAATAGTCTTTTCTTCATTTCTCTTTCTATCTCAAAATATACACAATTATTTTCAATGTTCTTCAATGAAATCAGAATTTTGGTAGCAAAATCTTTCACATTCTAATGCATACTATTGTCATATCAAAAACGTTTCCAACGTCAAAAGAATTTTGTGACAATTTTGTCAGTTAATGAATTTTTAAGGAAAATATCACTGTTACATTACCTACTTATCACTTGGGGCATCATTTGTCTTGTATGTCACCATCGGAAGCCCTATAACACTGATACTTATTTTAATTCTGCCACACTTTTTTCACTGATTTTAATGAATGTTATTGTAAGCAAAACAGCAATTGATGATTTGAGGAACGATATGGATAATGGAACGTTAACGCTGGTGGTTGTGAACCATGATTTGTATATATACGGTTACTTGATTATTGGCCCAATGCTGGTGTTGGTTAACACTCCGATCTTTCTGCTTGTGATGATACGTAAAGCATTCAGGTCAACCGATTCATCTCATAAAGATTATTTCTGACATTATATTTTAATGTTTTGCAATGCACAGATAATATTCTGACAAATTTAGGTATTTCAGAGAACGCTATCTGGTTCTTGCAATTATCTTTCTGAACGGTGGATTAACCGGAATAAGTGCAATACTAATGGGAATGAAACGATGGATTATTTCTGCTGCTGAAGAACTATACATTGCTCATTACGACTGCGTGCTCAATGTCCGTTTATTTTTTGATATCGTGCTGGAATTATTCGCTTATCTTGACATTTTTTGATACAATAAGGAATTTTAAAATAAAATACTAAAAAGTAGAAATTTTCAAGTACATCTACTTCTGTATTTTAAGATTGTAACCGTAAATCTATAGACAAAATTGCTGTTGATATGGTACTACGAGTTCAACGAGTAGTCAAATTTTAGGTGCCAATCTTTCTTCTATCAATGTTTTTTCTGGATGGATGGGGTTTGCTAATGAACAGCGCGGAAAGGCTCACTGTTGTAGCATTCCCGTTGTTTTATTATACTCACAGTAAACGAATAGCTTACTCATTAATTGTCACACAATACGCAATTACTATAATTGCGATAACTTTTACCGCTATGGAGAGTTTAATTGAACCGATTCGATATGTATCTCATTTCTGTTTGTAAGTTACAATGACCATATTACTGCATCATACAAATGATTCTACTTTCAATTTTTCGATTTTGTCGTATTCCTGCTAATCTAATGCATAATAAATATTGCAGACTGAAGGACGTTTATAACCCTTATTTTTATCTCACTTTAACGTTATTGAGCTCCATTGCTTCATTATTTAGTATTATTCTGATGGTTATTGTTGTCGCCATGTTGAAAAGGTATAGATTTAAAAATAATTATAACTTTCAATATGCAGTCGTGCATCCTTATTCATATCATCCATTGATCGATACGATACAACTTATGATTGTATCACGATGCTCTCCTGTTTTGCTTAAGTTTTATGTCGGTCCGATTTGAAGGTAGTTGGTGAACTGTGCTGGAAAAAAATTAAGAGTGTGTCGACGAAGTCAAGCTTAAATATATATATTGAATTTTAACCATATTTATATTTTTTCCAGGAAGTTCGGTGCTCAGTTCCTTTCAAATACTTCACATAACCGCGATTTGGCATGCTTTCTCGAGAACCAAAAGCGATACACCCATACAGCATTGATCTCCTGTTGTTTTACATTTTGTGTGTTTTTGCTAAATGGTTAAATAATGCATTACTACAAGGAGTTGTAGTAATTAAACCGGCATTGTCACACTTTCAGTGCTAATGAATCCGAGATGTTTTAAATTTTGAACTTTAAGCAGGAATTTTAGTTGGATATAACTTTTACTTCGACATATGTCGGCTTGTTTAATGTCAGAACGATCAGCAAAATTTGAAAGAGATCTAACTGAATCTTTTTTATAGTGACATTTATTGTACTTATTGCTTTTCTCAGTCATAATTTCCAACTTGTACTTTCTTTTTTTGCAGTTCTTGTGGTGGTACCATCAATAGTGCAATGTATTTACATGATGAATCCCAGTATACAATCAGAGATCGTTGTAATGTATTGCACATATTTGTCTCTCTTGAATTCCTTCAATATGGTACTGTTATTCATGTATCGGCAAAAGGATTTTCGGGATGCCGCAACTTATGCTTTCAAATGGCTGTTCTGTAGAAAGAAACATCATATCCACCCAACCATCCCTGTTGGATTTGGATAATGAACAAATGAAACTATTTTTCTGATTGGATGAATTAGCATATCGGAACCTTTTCCATGCAGAAAAATACATTTCCTTGCTACGATGAACTCTCAAAATTATGTTTTATATCTCCAGTGATGTCTTATCAACGTTTTCAATAATTTTCATCAATTTTGAAGGTTTTATTCACAAAATGCGCGTAATATCAACATGTCTCAGTGTTTCTTTTTATTAATTTAAGTTAAATTGGTTTTATTTTGAGTAATGTAAAGATTTCAAAGAGGTCATTTTATTGCATTTTCCCTGGAGTTCGATACATGACCCTCTGTTTGACTAAATCTTACTATTGTTAACTATAATTATCGGTCATTATCACAGGAGGTGATATATTATCAGAAATAATCTAGATAATGATGTAAGAAATAAGAATAAGAACAGTGTGCTGCTTTTATTGTGCTGGGAATTATTTTATGCGAATAGTAGTCAGTTAGATTGAAAACAAAACGGGAAAAATTTCCGACATTATACTACCAGTTGTAAGGAACTTGACTATCGTAATCTTTAACTACATGTAAGACGGTGTTATCCGTATTGCGATTATTCCGTATTTGAAGATAATTTGAATGACGGAAAAGAACAGTAAATGAGTAGTATATTAGCTGCTCGACAATCGAAGTTGACATTTTGAATCTTTTATTGTGCATAACAACAGCGAGCTATTTGCTGATCGCAGTGTGCAATAAAAAGCGGATTGTGTACGACAAATGGCTGCGCTATCGAGAAAGCCCGAAGTATTTTTATCAAATCAAAGGTTTTATAATGCAGATATCTCGAACAACTTGTATAAACCATATCCGTTTATAGTAGTAGGGATATGGTCTATAAAAGTTGTTTAATTTGAATATTTTTTAAATGATTAATTCATTACACGGAAATAATAATAACAGCGTAAATGTTTCGCTCCTAAATAAATCATCTATCCAACTTTCATCTCTCAAATTGGTATGTAAATTTATTTGCAATGTTTAAACTCTCTAATTATCTGCTGTTGATTTGCTATTTTATTTTAGCGGCAATGTCTAGATTGTAAACATAGAAGTCTTTTGTAATGCCGGCAGCGTTCCGCGTTTGAAGATGTCTCAATATATTAACCAAGCTCATTTTCCCACGTCGAATTACTGTAACTAACAAAACTCCCCCTATTATAACCTTCTTCTGGTTCATCAAAC
>NW_018109093.1:0-2247 GCF_000183805.2 Loa loa | reverse complement strand
CCAAACCCAAACTTCCTAAGAAAAAAAAATATATATATATATATATAGTTAAAATTCAATTTACATTTAAATTTAACTTTGTTGACGTATTGCAGTCATTTCCTAACACAGTTCACTAAGTTCTTTTCAATCGGTCTCCACTGAATATCAAAATAGGAAAGCACCGTGATACAATCATAAGTTATATCGTATCGATCATTGGATGATATGAATAAGGATGCACGACTGCATATTGAAAGTTATAATTATTTTTAAATCTATACCTTTTCAGCATTGCAACAACAATAACCATCAGGATAATAATAAATAATGAAGCAATGGAATTCAGTAAGGAGTGACATGAAAATAAGAGATGCAAACTCTGCTTGCAACAATTGAAGTGGGAAATTTTTTGTATTTTTGGAAGTATTTTACGAAAAATTACACAGAGTGCAAGGTTTTATTTATTTCCACTCAAACTTGGGTTAATGAATCCATTAAATAAGTAACACAACATTAGCGTAGCATAATCATTACAAATAACAAAACACAAATTATGCATAAAGCTAACTCTAAAAACGTCGCTAAGATGAATTTTGAAGATACCAATTTGGAGGATAAAAGAGAGGAAAAATGTCCTCCTGCTATCTGCAGGGTTTACACGTACATCTATCAAGGACTGGTTTGATAGATTTATTATAAGAAATAGGTCTTTTAAAAAAGATTATAAGGAATAGGCCTTTGTTAGGGCACATTAATCTACGGCTTTTAAGATACATTCCTGAACAAATGAAAACATATACAGTTCTATGCATTATACTCATACAGAAAAGACTGGATGATTTCATAGTCACGATCCAACTTCGCATATGCAAATTAGTACATCACTATACATTAACTTATGATTTTGCATATTTTTCTTTATTATGGAACTTGTTTGAAACAAAAACGGAGAATATATTTTCATCACACAAGATAGTGGTCTCCACACAAGGCATTACACGATTATGACGAACATCGCGAAACGCTTCTGTGGTTATCTTTGAGCTCTCTCGTCGCTGAAAAATAGTGTTTGTGATGGTGAGTTGAGCTGTGTACAAAACTCTAGCCGTTGTCGTTGCAGTTTCCAACATTATGCTTGCCTAATACTCCTTTCCAGGCTTCGGAGTTCTTTCCAACTCTGGCGTTGAAGTCACCAAAGATTATGACCTTATCATTTGCAGGAAACCTTTTGAATGAAACGGCGTGGATCAGTGTAGAATTTGTCTTTTTCCATAGAGTCAGCTTGCAGAGTTGTGGCATATACGCCGAAGGGAATAACTTGTTACTTGTTGTGTAGTGGGGAGCGTAGGGAGATAATGCGATCGGAATGACCTCTCAGCAGATTTCCGAGTTTGGAGGTGATGGAATTTTTAAGCATGAAGCCAACTCTCGGAGGCTGACTTTCGTTTTTTAAATTAATGGTTGACAAAACTCTTCAAAACTCTTGACCAATAGGATGTATAGTCGGCACCATATTTTTTGAGACTACCACCCTCATGAAAGCTCCCAATATATTAAATAAAGCTTATATGCTCATGCCAAATTATTGCAACCAGCTCTGTTGTAACCTTCTTCCGGCCTACTAGAAGGTAATATTTACTGTATGGGAATACTGTAGTCCCAGTATAAAACATTTGTAGAAAACTTTTGGATGAGATGGCGTAGGTGTAGAATTTATCTTTTCTTACAGAATCAGCTTGCAGAGCTGAAGCATATATATAAAAAGAGAGTCATCACTTGGGTTCAGTTCCGTCATTACGCTCCTCGAAGTACAGCGTGTTCCTAAATACTACCTAAATATTTCTACAAAGGGTTCCACACCAATTTCGTGATTGACTCCTACTATCTCACCGATATCTGTTTATTACCTGTGTCGGGCTACCGAAATTAAAGCTATGTTCAAATAAAATTCCTACAATATCTAACAGACGAGATCATGAAATCTTGTAAAATTAAAGCAATGAAGAGAATATAAGCTAACAATGGACAGCATAACACAAAAACGTCTCAGTATCTATAACATGGACAAGATATCATTGTATTTGCCTGATGGATAATGCCAAAGGGCAGCCATAACTCCATGATAACCTCGACGGAGCTTAAAAAACTCCTCCCTAATCCTTATATATATATATATATATATATATATATATATATATATATATATATATATATATATATATATATATATATATATATATATATATATTATTATTATTATTATTA
>NW_018109092.1:0-7845 GCF_000183805.2 Loa loa | reverse complement strand
AACGACAAATGTGGAGGAAAGTAATGTTATCATCTGAATTGTCAACACATAAATTTTTGAAAGAGATAGCTATTGATCAGGTCAACGAATTGTTAATGAAAGATTAGCATTTAGCTAATTGCCGCGAGTATTAATCCTATCCCAAAATATTTCCCAAAAGTTCTGAAAGTATATAAATGATAGAACTAAAAACATCAGATGATAGAACTAAAAACAGTGAATGACTATAATGATTGTAAAATCACTTCGTTTCAAATTGAAACAAGTTGCCAAAGTCGCGTGATTCCATGATAGTTTTGCTTTCATTTGTTCAGATCTCTAATTGATTTGTGCTTCGAATAATTCAATTATTTAATTCCATAATTAATTAAATATCCTGCATCAACTCTTATTTAGGGTCTCAATAACAGTAATATGTCGATAGATGGACGAAATTAGAATTATCACCGTTTCATCCCTGATAACAAATAAAATACATATTATTGGATTATAGACCTATTATTACATTTGGTAGTAGCAGCGATTGTTATTATCAATCCTTTTTTTTGAGGTGATAAACAACACTTCTATTGTATGCCCGTGTATCAGATTCAAACCGTTAATGTTTCCACAGATGGTTCGGGTGGTTCAGATAATGTTTTCCTTCAGCTGCAAACTATTCTACGACTCATATTACTATTGAAAAGTTTATAATTTTGACAATTACCTACGCTTTAGACATTGTTTTTTCACCTGTTTTGTAAATTATTGCACATATTCATTCGTAGAATATCATATTTAGTATAGTAATGGATTTATGATCGGTTACATTACCAGTCTAATCGTCTCAACACACAGTCTGATGCCAATTGTATAGCAGAATCGAGATGGGATGATAGGATCAAATGTGATAGAGAAGTCATGGATGAGTTTCCGGATAAAAGGATTTGATTTCATTCATCTTCAATCAGTTTTTCCTGTCACTATCGGTTTGGTTCTACGATAGTGGTTGATCATTTTGTTTCGTTAAATGCTTCATATCTTACAGTATATGATAAATTTATCATTCCTTATAATAAACGGTTTTTTGATGGTGCACATGGCAAACTGATTTATTTGTCACCTTTCATATTAATGCGATTCTACTTCATGTGAATAAACTAATAAAATGTAGCTGTTAAGGTAAACCGATTACAAAACTTCATTCATTACAGTATTTAAGACAATTAAAAAATTGCGGAACATATTTACGAGGAAGACTATGATGGCTTTAGCATTACCTTTAATTATTAGTCTTTTGATGGTGCAGACTACAAATTCGCAAGCAGATCAGTGTGATTGTGATAATGATTACAATTCACCATTTTGTGATGGGATTGAAAACAAGTTAGCAATTATCTTATTTACTTACTTAAACATAAGTCAAAAATTTTAAATTGCAAGATGTGCAACACCTTTGTTTGGATGTGATTTTAGAGAAAAAGAATGTTTCGTGGATGGTAATAAAGAAAAATTATCAGCAAAAGGTACGCATTGTGCAAAAAGCTGTGAAACATGCTGTAAGCTGCCACGTTTTCAATGTAACGATCGTGGAGGTAACATTTATAATTTTCAATTTAATAAAGTTAATATTAATAACGACAAAATAGGTTATAATTTTAATATCATTTATTATTGCAGGAATCATTGCAAAAGCAACAATATTTCATACCTTTCTCAACTTTTCTAAGATTTAATTGCAATTTTCTCGAGATAATAAGTCACTATAGAATTCATTTTTAGTGCGCTTAGATTGTGATAAAATCAAAACAAGTGGCTTATGTAAGACCAAAAATGGAGTACTCCTATCACTGTTCAGTGCAGAATGTCCTAAAACATGTGGTCTATGTGGCCAAGAATGTATCGATAGTAACACTGTAATTTGTCGCATTCTCAAATCAAACTGTGAAAATGAAGAATCAAAAAGACTATGTCCCAAAACGTGCAATGTTTGTCGACCAATAAGTTCGTCTCTACCTTAATTGAATTTATTGCTTATTTTGTATTGACACTTACAGCTTATGAGAAATTATCTTGTTTAGATATTTGTTTCGACATGACAGAAAAGTGTTCATCACTGAAAAATAATTGCAATGATCCAAAGCTGAAGCCTCTAATGCAATTATCATGCAATGAAACATGCGGTTTCTGCCATACCGAATCCTCAACAGTAAAGCCGAACTGGATTGATCATCAATGTGTTGATGCTGATTCAAGGTATTCTAAGTTTTCATAGCATAATCATTACATCTGTGGAAAATATTATCAGTGAAGAGTTAATCTTGATTAGCTTTCATTTCTTTATTACTTTAAGATTTAAAATATCAATATCCTATCGATCAGAAATAGTAAAAAAATTCATAAAATCTTCATTAAAATCCCAAAAATTGGAAATTTTTATGTTTTTACATATGGTTGAAAACCGCTCGAAACCAATGTTATCACTATTGACAATACTTTCTTTTTCTTTTTAATCGTCCGATCAAGTTTGATTTTTCGTTTAAATCATTCATTTCCAGATGTGCTATCTGGGCAGCTAATGGATTTTGTACAAATTCATTCTACAAGTCACTGGTTAAAAATTGCCCGAAATCATGTCGTCTATGTTGAAAATAACTATGAATTGTTTCTTTCTTCTATAAGTTGAGAATAAATTTGCTTTTAAAAAAACTTATATCCACATTTGCTCGAAAAATTGCAATGAGATTTGCTATTGTTAAATTATTTCTCAAAATATAACTTCTATTTGTATGTTTGTAAATTCACAGATGATGCTTCCATTCTATAGATGGGTTTTTATGCTTCTATTTTTTTTTTGGTGTAAATTCTAAAACAGAAATATAATGCAGTGAAGTCGTTGATCAAGATTTAAGTGTTATGGCTAGTGAAAATGAAAATGAAATATTACAAAACAAAATAACTTATTATCATTTTTGAAAACATTTGAAATTATCTTTATCAGCTTATCAAAATCGCTCAATATTGATGATAGTCTGAAATAATTTGCATATTTTTCTGAAATAATTTGCATATTTTAAGTTTAATATATTTTAAGTTGTATATTTTAAGTTATATTATAGCAAATTTCTGCCATTTTCTTGATCTACTCGTTATAAATAATTTTATTTTAGAACAGTTATAATCAAAAATCTGCAAGTTTCGGTCTAAATTAAGTTTGGGAATAAAAAAGTTGTGGGAAAACAATAAAGTTAATTTATAAAGAATGGTTGGAGAGGAGTTAATTCTGACTTACTTATTTGATTAGAAAGTAAAAAACAATAAGTTCTTCATTTAAGTGATAAGGATTTTCCTTGGCAGGTGAATAAGTTTCAAGCGTAGATCTGATTTTGTTATGCATAAAAAAGCTTCCTCTAAAGCGGTAAATAGTTTTATGAATGATAAGAGAATGGCCGAATGAGTGCAAAAGATTCTAAAATGATTAATTATAATTATTACTTTGATATATTACTAAGTTTTAATGAATATGGAATAATTTTAATTATTACATATTAAAAATGGATGAAAATCGTTGATTTAAATTTGAGTGCCAATATGGCCTATGTAAATAACATTAACCTGAATTAGTTTATAAAAATTAGAAATTATATGAGCTCATAAAAATAAGTTCCGTAAAGTGGTATAAGCTTATTTGAATTCTTTGTTAAACACTTAACTAAAATATCCAAAGAATGAAATAATCACTGAGCACAATAAATGGTATACCTTTTGAAAATATGAGAATAGAAGAGATCTGGATGATGTTCATCAATCACTCATAAATGCCGATCTTTTTAATTTAAAGTAAATCTAAAATTTGAATAAACTTTTCGTGGCAAAAAAAAAAGAAAACTCTTGCATAATTTGCAATCCTTTGCGTAACAAATGAAAAAAAAGCGATGTTCTACGCAGGTTATCATTTATGGATTTATAATAATAATGTCTGAAAGGTGAAGCAAGTATCACATGTTCCAGAAACCAACACTCTGTACAGAATAGCTAGCAATACTACATGACAAGTAGAATTGTCATCTTATGAAGTTTGACAAGTCTTTAATTTTTTAGTTTTAATATGGTTATAATTGAAAAATTAAAAAAAAGTCAGGGAACCAATTTAAAAAAATTAGAATTAAAAAGTAAAAAATCAAAATCTTCGCAAATTTTTTGAAAATCATTTTACGTAGTTTTCGACACTGATGGCGGTGGTACATGATTATTGTTGGCTTATTTTAATTGTCATATCGAACTTGATACTTTGTAGTTTAGAACCAACATGTATTGATGCTAATTGTTACATACCACTTCACAGCAAGGTTTTAATTCGTTTATTTAATTATTTAATTAAAATTAGCTATTTGCAGAAATCTCTCTTTTTTTTTCTTCTACTTTTTCCTCGTGCCTTATATTGAAAACAACTAAAATTTGATTTGAGTTTATGTAAAATTTGAATTGGTTTAGATCGCTTCCAATTATTCCGTATACGGTATTACACAAGGTGGTGCAATTTTCGTTGTCGATATGATGATCTTTTCGAGTCCTAACTTTTTGCATAATTTAAAAGTTATTGATACGAGTAAATCCAATTTTCTTTTTACCAAATAAAAACTAAATTATAGCATTAATAGAAAAAAATTTCTTTTTTCCTACGGTCATTTAAAATTATCAGATGAATAAATTGAAAATAACTCATTTCCTATGGGATTATTGTTTTGTCAGACCCCGAAAAAAGTTTGTTAATTGTTTAAAATTTCTGCTATTTTCCGCATTTATGTCCTCATACTTCTAAAATATAATATTTTACTAGCCATTTATGCTTAATCATTGCTTTCTTACATGAAATACACAGTCTATAAACTTTTTGAAAAAAGTTTTGATAAAATTTTTGTTCAAAATTTTAGCGTTTTATACGCGTTAGCATTTAAGATATTTATTAATTAAATAATTATTTCTTGGCTAATAAAGCTGATATCTGATTGAGCAAATATTATTACTCGCTATATGAATAGGTGATATTTCTTGCAGGAATAAATCATTTCGATTGCTCAACAGCTACCGTGCATTTGGTTCCTTCCACCATAATATCATCTCAAAAAAATTCTAAATTTGAAGAAGTCATTAATTTTTAAGCTATAACCTAACAATTTATCATTAATTTATAGTTGATACGAAATTTATGGAGAAATTATGATAATGATTCCTTTAAACTATAACTTAAAAGAATTTTTAAAATTAATAAAATGTAATGACTACAAAAAATGCAATGATGCATCGAAGATAAGAACAGATTTAGTCATTTAATTAGATAATTTAATTCATTTAATTTCCAAATTCCAACAAACAAAATATTTTAGAATGTGAATTTTTTCATCATTGATGCACCTAAAGCTCGAATCATATTTCCATCTTGCAATTGGACAATTTACAATGACATTCTCTATTGTGAGATATATTGGCCAATGGCTAAATTTGTACGAATCCACCACTGTTATCATCCCATGTTGGTGACGAAAATTCTACCTTTTTTTTTTACCCTTATTGTATGCACAAACAAGTAATATCTTGCGTAAAAATTATTATATTACCGTAATTAAAGTATTGTTTACTTTTTAAAAATTTTTTATTTTTAAATTTTAAAACGAAAAGCTAAACGATTATTTATTTGCTAATTCAATATTCCGTTTATGATATCAAATAATTTTCTTTATTTATTGAATGATTTCAAATATTAAAATAATCTTACGCATTAAAATTTCTTCTCTGTCACAGATATTACTATGCAGGATGGAGTAATAAATTATATTATTTTTGCTATAACAATGATAACATATCAAAGGCGACATTATTTGTTGATGAAGGGATAAAACTTAAATTACGACAATACGGTTATAAAGATATAACTTCTGGTTTTCCAACATTAAATGATGTGGCAATTGTGGATTATCTTGGACAAATAATTGCATTGAATAACGTTGACGAACAATATCCAAGTGAATGAATCATTGATCATTTTTAATTTATGCAAATTAGCATGATAATTTCTTCATTTTGCATTATCTTTAGCATATTATAATTTTTAATTTGAACTTCTTTAGCATTAACGCTTAATTGGAAACTTTTTAAATTTAGGTTGGCTTATGCCATTTCAAAAAGAGAATGCACTGAAGCTTGAAACGGAACGCATGCTGACTTGTATTGTTGGCGATAAAATTCGTTATGTGTTGCAGACGACATTTGCGCAATTTTGTATCCTCGAAATTTTAACACTCTCATTTCGAATGACAGTACAATTATTGCCAGATAATTTAAACAAGGTAAACTGCAAAGTACTGATTACACTGATAAATGAGTGAACGATGAAAAAAAAAGACCTTATCATAGATAAGGTCGATTCATTTGAGTGTTAAAAAAAAAACGTCAGATATTCCGAATGAAAATGCAATTATTGGTAGATGATTTTAACAAGGTAAAACTGTTTATACAGTATTATATTTACTGATGGATGAATAATGATAAAAAACAGTGGTTTGATAATGGAATGACAAAGGCTAGTTCATTTGAGAAGCTAAAAGGAAATGCTAGAAAAGCTAGAAGTTATTTTAAAATCATCTGATGGCCAGATAGCTTTCAAATTTTGACAGCAAATTTTCTTATTCAAAAGAAATCTTCCTATCAACAGAAATAAGCAACATTAAGGATGAGCTATCAAAATTTCTGGAATTTGACGAGTCTCGGACATTTTCGCCAACTGAGGATAATCGTCGTCTACCAGTAAATGCTTTACCGTTAATTATTACACGACAGGTATTCATTTATCTAGCTTTGTTTATTATGTAAGCATATAGCTATATAGCTTATTGCTTACTAAATTCATAAAAGTACCAGAATGCTTGACTATACAGACGGAAAACTGAATTAAAATAAGAGATCAATGTCTTAAGTGAAACTAATTGTACTCAAAGCTTGATCATTTCCTCTGATAAATTTTACTGGCAAATTACATCTTAATTAAATCTACTGATAACGTACATGATAGTAGGAATCATTCATGTTCTTGACAAAGAATAATAAATTAATCTTAATCATTTAAATACACCAAACTTTTCCAGAAATCAATAATTGAGGAGACGCAAATATCGGGTGATGTTATTGGTACCTTAGATATGGATACATTTGTTAGTATAACATTAGCCATACCACTATATACTCTCTTTATCATCATAATCAGTATACTGTTTATCAGATGGCAAATTACATTAACTCTCAAACCTTCTCGTTTAACCTTTTTGAAAATTACAGTATAGTAATGTGAACAAGAACTGCATTTATTTTATTCTGTTCTCCTGGATAAATCATCTCTGTTTCCCCCTCCAAATGTCTGATATATTTTGATTGACCTCTTCATTTTAATTGATTCCATTAACAATATGTGCTGGTTGACCTTTTCATTCTCTTTGAGTGTAAACAAAAGTTACGAAATATGTAAAGGGAATACTTTTAAAACAGTTTTGATTGTTGTAATTAATGCAAACGCGCCAATCGGATCGATTATGTATGGTTTTGATTCGAAAGAGGAAGGAAAGTGAAATATTTCAAGACATTCCATTTCCAAGTTTCTTTTTAGTATGCTTAAATTATTTCGTATTTTTTAATAAAAGAAATATTTGTGTATGGAATTTTAAAGGACAGTCAAATCATAAATAATCGAAAATTAGCAAATGTAGTTTCATTTAGATTGTTAAACATAAAGGAAAGCATCATTTTCAAATTCAAATTTGAATTCAAAATGACGAATAACTGTGACAGTGTTGACAATATTTGTCATACTTTTTG
>NW_018109091.1:6345-7856 GCF_000183805.2 Loa loa | reverse complement strand
AAAAAAAAAAAAAAGAAATCAAAATGATCATTGGTCAAGAAAAAGTTAGAAATCATTATGTAAAAGATGGTAGTAAAAGTTTGTTTCTGCCACAAAAAGAAAAAAAAATCAAAAATGATCATTGGTCAAGAAAAAGTTAGCATCATGTAAAATATGGTAATAAAATTTAATATAAAATTAAAAAAAGAAAAAAAATAGTAATGTGCATGCTAATCAATCGGATGAATTTTAATTTGTTTTGTTTTTTGGTCTTTTTTTTTTTGATACATATAAATCCAATCAATCAATATCAATCATATTACTAATATGATCTATAAGTGATACAATAAATTGTGACAATTTTTTTTTCTTGTCTTAAAAATTTACAGTAATAATTAATTTTCAAGAATATTCATCATTCTTCATGATCGTTTTATAACATATTAGATCAAGCGCTCAGAAAATTTTCACATTGATCAATAATGGCATATTGCGCAAAAATTCATTGCGCATCTTTTATATAAAGGTAATGTTATGTTTCAATTCTTTTCTATTTTTAAGTTAATTTTTAATTTTTAATCAATTTAATCAATATTTAATTTTTAAATTTTCTTATACTGAAATATGTTATGTTTATACATATTTTATATCACATTATTCTTTTATAGTTTATACATATATTTATTTCTTTATCATTTCATTGTTATATTTAAATATAATCATTGGAAATATTAATTAATATTTATTTATAATTTCAAAATTAAAAGTTATAATTATTTTAAATAGAAATTGTAAATGTTGCAGTACAGCAATTTGTAAATTTTACTTTCATTATTTATACTTATCAAATGTAAAAAGTATATCTTTTTTTTTTCCTTGAATTTTTAGATAAATATTATAAGATAAAAAAAAAAAGTAAAATGATGAAATCGGAATCAAATCCAGAAAATTTACATAGCAATGGGAGTTTTATTAAACAAATGGAAATTTCTATTGATGATTTGGAAATTAATGAAGAAGGTATGAATAAAATTTTTTGAATTTTATTTATTTATTTATTTATTTATTTTTTTGAAAGCTAAAATAGCTTCGTGATTAGTGTGAAGAAAAGTTTGATGAATCATTAAATGTAAAAGAAAAATTTATTTAATGCTTAATTATTAAATGTAAACAAAAATTTGCTTAATGCTTAATCATTAAATGTAAACAAAAATTTATTTAATGCTTAATTATTAAATGTAAACAGAAATTTACAATGTTTATGTTGTTGCAAAAGTAAAAAAGTTCATGTTTTTTTTTTAATGATTTATTTATTTATCAAAAAAGTATTTTTGAAAAATTTTTATTAAAATTATTTTGATAAAATTTAATAAAATTTTTTCCAAAAAATTACAATCCAAATTATTCTCAGTGAACAAAACTAAAATTAACCAATCATTTATGATAATAATATTAAAATGTATTATTTCTTCATGTCATTTTAACTCAAATACTTTTTTTTTTCTTTTGTTTTAGATCTTGCTAAATTATCA
>NW_018109091.1:2593-5911 GCF_000183805.2 Loa loa | reverse complement strand
AAATGTAAAAGAAAAATTTATTTAATGCTTAATTATTAAATGTAAACAAAAATTTTGCTTAATGCTTAATCATTAAATGTAAACAAAAATTTATTTAATGCTTAATTATTAAATGTAAACAGAAATTTACAATGTTTATGTTGTTGCAAAAGTAAAAAAGTTCATGTTTTTTTTTTTTAATGATTTATTTATTTATCAAAAAAGTATTTTTGAAAAATTTTTATTAAACTTATTTTGATAAAATTTAATAAAATTTTTTCCAAAAAATTACAATCCAAATTATTCTCAGTGAACAAAACTAAAATTAACCAATCATTTATGATAATAATATTAAAATGTATTATTTCGTCATGCCATTTTAACTTAAATTATTTTTTTTTGTTTTAGATCTTGCTAAATTATCCCAAAGTATGGAATGTCCAACTGATCTCTTATCATCAATTGATCAACATGCAACATCGAATAATATCACATGTTCATATGATTTTCCACCATCAATGGATGATGATGATGATGATGATGATGATGATGATGATGATGATGATGATGATGGTGATAATAATGATATGCCTGAATCATTATATAGTATTGACGAATCACATAATGTTTCATATACTGATAAACATCCTATATATGATACAACATCTGTTACAGCTCAATGGTATCATCCACCAGATATTAGGTAAATTTTTCAAAAAAATTAATCATATTTTTATTCCTCAAATTTAAACTGTTTTTAAACCGTTTTTTTAAGTTTTAAATTTTTAAAAATATTTTGAAACTTTTTTTAATTTAAAATTTTTTCTTAAAGTTTTTTAAATTCGAAATATTTTAAATTGCTTTTTTTTTCATCCATTATAATATATTCATCTAACAAATGTAATTATTTGCAAATTATACTTTAATTTCGATAAAAATGTTTACTTCAATTTCTTAAATTTTTTTCTTTTTTTTTTATTTTTGCATGAATGCATGCAATAGGAATAATTATGCGCATGCATGTTGCATGTATTCATGCAAAATAAAATCTAAAACTAACAATTATTCCATTGTAAACTTTATTTACAAATAAATCATGCATTTTGTTTTTTTTTTTGTTTTTAATTATCACATTTTTTTTCTTTCTCAATTTTTTTCATACATTGACCAAATTCTAAGATATTTTAATAAATCTCATATTTAAATAAATATTCAAATTTTTTTTGATCATATTTAGTTCGAAAAATAAATAAATGCATGATTTGTAAGTAAAGTTTACAATGGAATAATTGTTAATTTTAGATTTTATTTTGTTATTTAATTTTTAATAAATCTCATATTTAATTAAATATTTAAATTACTTTTCATTTTTTTTCCTTTTCATTCCATTGTATTTAACCTATTTCTTATGTGACAAAATTGATAGTAATAAATGAAAAAAAAAAAAGAAATTTAATCAATTTCAGCGATGATTCCGAGGAATTTTTCGCACAGGTAGATGAATTCTTTAATGATAATAAAATAACAGATGAGGTAAGAATTGTTTGAAAATTTCTTATAACAAAGGATTAGCTTTTATTCATAATATATTTAGTTAAAAGACTTAAAATGTATAATAAATTGATTTAAAATTAAATAAAAGATTAGCTTTTATTCATAATATATTTAGTTAAAAGATTTAAAATGTATAATGAATTGATTTAAAATTAAATAAATTCTCAATCCCAATTGATTAATCAAAAGGAGAGATAGCAATATTGTAAATAGAAGATAGGTAAAAAAAAAAAGTGTTCCGATCAATATTTGATAAAATTAATGTGATAAAAGTTTTGATTAGAGTTTATTTTCAAATTAACAAATGTTGATAATTTTTGAACATTTTAATTTATGCCACAAATTAAAAAGCTAAAATAATTATTGATAATTAAGATGATGAAAAAGGTTGAGAATTAGTAAAATTACAAAGAAATATAGACATAACTGTGATTATTGATGATCAAGATTACGAAAAGATTGTGAGAGAAAGATTAAAGAAAAGGTTGAGAATTAGTAAAATTACAATAAAATATAAGTATAATTGAAAATTGAAAAGAGAGGAAAATATATTAATCTAATATTAGAATAGATCAATAATTCTTACATATGTAAAAAACTATTTTTATCCTAGAATTAATTAAACTGTTGTGAATTTACGGCTAATTAATTAACTATCAAATTCTAACATAATTAACGAGATATGAATTTATATATATATTATTATCCATGTTGAATATTTTTTGATGTTCAAATATTAAAACTAATTAATCATATCTTATTAAATGATTAATTATCCATTTGTAAAAATTAAGCTTAGCTATTGTAACAGTCAAAATGCAAGTTTACAAATACGCATTATTAATCTAATTAATGTTTGATGCATTAATAAACAAATGATTTTAATTATTATTTTTGACAACAATTTTAGTAAATTATTGAAAGTGCAAAAATAAGTAAATTAAATTAAATTAGAAAATAATAAATTATTGATCAAATGAGGGACGAAGCATTCATTGTTTCATTGTTAAATTATTTATCAATTATTTTGAAAAGTTTATTTCACCCTTTTTATCTTGAAATTTCAACTTTACTAATAGCTATTAAAAGCTTTGATTTTTGCTCATAAATATTTCTCCTATAATTGCCTCATAAATTATTACATGGATTATATTCATTTCATTTAAACAACATTTAAATTAAATGTTAAATTATCTATTATAAATTTTTTTAAAAACTTTTGTTAAATTAAATTTTTTAAAATTATATTTAATTTATTGAAAAAGAAAGTTTTTTTTCTTTTTTTTACAATACAAAAAATTAAAAAATCAAATAAATAAATCAATAAAATAAATAAATAAATATAAAATTGTTTAAGCTATATTTAAATTATATTTAATTAAATGAAAAGCAAAGCTTTTTTTTTCTTTTCTTTTTTATGATACAAAAAAAATAAATAAATAACAAAGTTGACAGATAAATAACAGATAAACAAATAAATAAACAAATCACTAATAAATGACAAATAAATAAATAAACAAATGAACAAATAAATGGATAAATAAATAAATAAATAAAGTAAATGAATAAATGAATAAAATAAATAAATGAAAAAAAAATGAGCAAAAAAAACAAAATAACAATAATAATAAAATTAAATAATAATAAAAAAATGAGAGACAAAAAAATAAATAAATGAATAATAAATTAAACATTTTCATAACATAAATAAATTTATAATAATAATTTTTCTTTTTAATTTTTTTTTTGTAATTAAATTTTTATTTTCATTTTTAGGTAAAATTG
>NW_018109091.1:0-2169 GCF_000183805.2 Loa loa | reverse complement strand
AATAATAATAAAATTAAATAATAATAAAGAAAATGAGAATAAAAAAAATAAATAAATAAATAATAAATTAAACATTTTCATAACATAAAATAAACTTTATAATAATAAATTTTTCTTTTTAATTTTTTTTTTGTAATTAAATTTTTATTTTCATTTTTAGGTAAAATTGGATCGTGCAACATTTTTCATAGAAAATATAATTGTGTGGATTTCATATGGTTTATTAGAAAAATGTTTGTTCAAAATTGAGCATAATAGTGGTGATAAAGTGAAACAATTTTGGCACTTATATCAAATGATTCAAAAATACCGAAAAATAGGAAGATTTGAATTTTTTCTATGAAAATTGCAACCGGAAATTGAGAAACGGAATGGGCGACAAAAAAAAAACCGGAAGAAAACAAAGAAGAAACATTTCTTTAGCAAAAAATTAACCATATTTTACAATTTAATAAATTATTAAACTGAATATTTTTTTCCTTTTTTTTTTTACATTTCTCTTTTATTCTTCTTCATCCAATGGAATTTATTATATTGATCAAAGATTATGAAATAAATTAGATTAAAATTTGAAATAGTTATAAATGATATTTTTAATTAAAAATATCATCTAGCATATAGCATGTATTGTTGATTGTATTATCATTCTATTGCACGATTTCAATATTAAATTCTTATTTACAAACTGGTATTTAAGTTAAAATTTGTGATCAAATTTAATTTATACTTACAAAATTGATGACATTTTTTCTTTTTTAAATTGCTATGAAATTTTAACTTTTTAAATTTGTGTTTGTGGCGAAATTTTTTCAATCGCTTTTTTTTTTAAAAAAAATATTTATCAAGTTTACGAATTTTTTAAACTATTTCATTTCTCGATTTTGATTTTCATCCTACTTTATTTACCAAAGCTTTATGCTTGTTCTTTGATTATTGTTTGATAATCATAAATTTGAAATTGAATGTACTAATTTTTTGATTACTAAAATAAATATAATAAACGTGCAAAGCATTTTGTAACTATTTTACTATGCAAATAATTTATACCTTTGAATAAAATAAATCAAAATTTCAATGGCTGAATACAAATTCTCAGCATTTTATTATTCGAAATTTCAAAAAATTCAAATTAAATTTTTTTTTAATATTAATTATTTGAAATTAGACTGCAACTAATAAAAAAGGTTGACAGTTTTGAAAATTTTATATTCATCAGAAAAGTATACTTCACATATAAATCCATCTTTTTTTCTTTTTGTTCCATCGTATGATTTATGGTCACACGAAATCATTTCAAATATTGAAATAATAAATAGTAATTTTGGATATTATTATCATTTAACTATGATAGCATTTTTACAGTTATATGCAAAAATTATTATCATACAGAGAAAGGAAATTATCAATACTTATCTAATTAAATATGCAAAATTTTCATTTTTTAAAAAAAATTCCAAATTTAAATCCGTTCTAAAATTGTTCTTTTTCCGAAATAAAATTGACATAATCGATCAAAACTCAATTACAGCAGCTTTTAATAATTAATTAATTATTAAATAATTGACCACAATTGTAAAAAGAAGAAAGTAATTTCAGTAATGAATAACTTGTATGCATTGATTGTATTAAATGATGAAGATATTTTAAAAAGAATTTAAAAAAAAAAAAAACCCATCATTTTCTTCTTTTTTTTTCGGTTTTGACATTTCGGAAATGTTTTGATCATGTTTTCCTCGCGGTCATTTGTCTTGGCCCACAGTTGTCGAGAAAGCAATCAGGCAAGCTGCTTTCTTCCTATTTTTATTACTATATGCTATTACTATCATCACTTTATTATTATAATTATTATTATTATCATTATTATTATTATTATTACTTATTATTATTATTATTATTATTATTATTATTATTATTATTATTATTATTATTATTATTATTATTATTATTATTATTATTATTATTATTATTATTATTATTATTATTATTATTATTATTATTATTATTATTATTATTATTATTATTATTATTATTATTATTATTATTTTATTATTATTATTATTATTATTATTATTATTATTATTATTATTATTATTATTATTATTATTATTATTATTATTATTATTATTATTATTATTATTATTATTATTATTATTATTATTATTATTATTA
>NW_018109090.1:3534-7881 GCF_000183805.2 Loa loa | reverse complement strand
CTAAATTTGCAACGCTGGGAAGCTCTGCGGGAATATTTCATATGTTTTCGCGTTGACTGCTTAATACTGAGGAAGTTTTTACTCTGAGGAGGTTGGCGTTGATCGAATTTCTTGTGCCTGTATAATGGTGATTGATTGAGGAATTCTTCTCCATTACCGGGTTGCTTGCAATGTTCATCGTGTTTTTGGGGATGTTCTAAACATTTGATTGTACCCCATATAGTCGCATTACAGCTGATATCTAGACATTTATGCCTTTTCACATCTGAAAAACAACTGTTGTGAGATTTGTGTTTGCAATTAGTGTTCTTATCACGTTATTTGGTAATTAATTGACTCAGTCTGAAAACTGTTCATGAGGATTTTAGGGCTATAAAACGAACTTCCCACCCCAATTAATTTAGAATACGTGAAACTATTCACTTATTTTGTACATATTTGCAACAGAATCTAGGTCTTTTTGTTACATCTGATGGAAAGTCTGATGGATTACATCTGACGAATTTCGCGCAATGGATAGTTGTGAATTTCTTAATGTGAGCAAGAACAGTTTCGATTACTGCTTGTATTCTCAGCTTCACGCAATTGAGTGAATGCATAAACTGAAGGGCTTAAAACGATATGTCATTATGTAATTCTTCGTTACTTGTTCCCGATAACTGTCCATTAATATTTCCTTATCTACTATCATATGTAACCGTATCTGAGGTAATTAGTGCTAAAGCCAAGTTGTTGAGGACGCTAAAGTTTTCTGAAAAATACTCATTGCCCGAGTGATTGTTTTGACCTAACGAATTTTGACCGGCAGTGGTGGTTTTGTCTGTTTACCAATGTATGCCTCAACTTAGGGAACTTCTTCCGTTAGGAGTTCCATAAGTTGGAGCATGTAATTCATGGGATTGTAAGGACGCTAATTGCTTGAATTCTGCCACTGCCAAACACCAACTGCGGCAAACGACAAGCAGCCATCTACCGATGTTAGAAAAATATTACAGTATGTATTAATTTTGAATTGCCACTTCACTGTCGTAAATGTTTTGCAACACATTTTCATGCACCAAATATGCTGAAAACATCTTTTGCGAAAGATAAACTTTACGAAACTAACGGCTACCTCTGTGGAATTGTCGTTGGTGCCGTCGTAGTCCAGTCGTGTAAGAAAAGGACCTGTTACAAATTCCACATTGGGGTTTAGGTTGATGCACTTCTTTATGCTCTCGAAATCTCCCTAGGGAATGGAATGTCCTGCCACATTCGGGACAAGTGATGTCATATTCCTTGTGCATTTCAAGGTGTTTTGAATATTCCTTTCTCGTCTGCACAGTCGCATTACAATAACGACATTTAATCGTCATTTGCCCATCTGGAAAACTGATACATTATAACTGATATAGTATATAATATTTTACATGCTAATTAATGAATATAATTTGAGAAATGACTATATCAGTATCATTTATTAAACCTATCAAAACACATTTCGACTAACCAAAATTACGAGATGTTATTCATTTTTTTATCCTGTTTTTTCTTTTTTTTTTTAAAAAACTAAAAAGCTCATTCTCAGTGTTGCCTCTAATGAAAGAATATCGAATAAGGGGTAAGTAATTCTGAGTTTTCCGCTGCAAAGAGATCAGCTTCTTATTTGGGTTTCTCTGTAGTGCAACTGAATTTGTGGAATTGAGTCAAGCATAAACTGAAGGAATTGAAATAACATGTCATTATATAATGTTTTAGTACTTATTCTCGTGTCCACGAGTATTTCCTCATCTACTGTTACATGTACCCGTATCTGAAGCAACTAGTATTAAATCCACGTTGTCATGGTTGTTAAAGTTATCTGACATTGCCCGAGTGATCGTGTTGACATAATGAGCTTTGTGATCGTTTCATGTTTTGCCGAAGTATGCCCTAACTGCAGATCTTCCGTTGGACAAAGAATGAACATTTCTTAGACATCACTTCATTGAGTCAAAGGATGTGATCAGAGATATTTCGTAGCATATTTCTATATGTATTTATTTCAGTTGTTTAAAAATGATAAAAATTTTGCTGAATTTGCGAAACTCACGAGAACCTTTGCAGTAACGTTTCTTGTGTCGAGCCAGTGAATGGCTGTGGTTGGAGGAAAAATCACACTTTTCGCATTTAAATTTAGGTTGATGCACTTCTTTGTGGGAAGAAAATTCTGATGAATGATTACGGAATTCTTCACCACTACCGAGCTGCTTGCAATGATAACGGGATGATTCACTGTGTTTTCGGAGATGTTCTAAATGTTTGGTTTTGCCCTGTATAGCCGCACTACAGTTGACGTATGGACACTTGTGCTTTTTCACATCTGAAAAACAACTGTTGTGACATTTGTGTTTGCAATTAATTTTGCCATCACTGCATTTGGTAATTGATTGGCTCAATTTGAAAACTGATTATGAAGATATCAGTGCCATAAAACAAACTTCACATTCCAGTTAATTTAGAACACTCAAAACTATTTATTTTTTCTTGTATATATTTGCGACAGAATCTAAGTCTTACATCTGATGAATGGTTACATGTGATGGAATCTCGTACGACGGATAGCTGTGAATTTTTTGGTGAGGACGAGAACAGTATCGATCTTAAACTAATCGCCACTTGTATTTTCAATCTCATCCAATAGAGTAAAGGATGAACTGAAGGAATCAAAACTGTATTTCGTCACATAATTCTTTACTGTTTGTTCCCGATAACTGTCCATTAGTATTTCCCCATCCACTGTTATATGTACCCATATCCAGGTTGTTGTGGATGCTCAAGTTTTCCGAGAAATACCCATTGCCGAGTGATTTTGTTACCCTAATGAACTTTAACCTTGTTTTTTCGATGTATCAGTGATAACATTATTGTCACCATTGTCAACATCATTTAAATTCATCAGACTGTAAAGACGCTAATTGCTTGAATTGTGTCACTCTGTTCATCAGTAACTGCCAAATACCAACTGCGGCATATAACAAGCAGCTATCTACTGTAGTCAGTGAAATATTACAGTGAGCATCAAATTATGAATTCCACATATCTATTATTAAAGCAAATATCTATTATTATCTATTATTAAAGCATCTATTACTAAAGCAAAGGGCTCATTCTCATGTTGCTTCTAATGGAAGAATGTAGGATAAGGGATAATTCTGAATTTTTTCGCTGCTAAGGAGATCGCTTCGGATTTGGGATTCTTTTAGTTTATATTTTCAACTTTATCCAATTGGGTAAAAACATAAACTGAAAGGATTAAAACGATATGCCATTATATAATGCTTTACTACTATATTTCCGGTAATTATCCATTAGTTTTCCCTATCTACTGTTATATGTACATGTATCTGAGGCAACTAGTGTTAAATCTGCTTTCCCACGGACATTGAAGTTTTCTAAGAAATACTCTTTGCCCGAATGATTTTGTTAACTTGATAAACTTTTTGATCGTTTGATGTGTTTACCGAAGTATGGCCTAACTGAGGATCTTCCGTTGGACATAGAATGAACATTTCTTACCTGGAGTGTTCTGAACTGAAGCGATGCATAGCAGAAAATTGAACCAAAAGACGTATGCCATTGATGTAGTGAAGAACAAGGCGAAGTAAAGTACAGAATATTTGAAATGGCAAAAAAGCTCGAATGGAAGCTTTTTATTTTAGATTGGTTGGAATTGAACGACCAATGTTTCAAACAGTTTTTAATTCATGCGTTTCACATTATTTTTTATATTCCTCACTCTTCCATTATCACTTTCCGATCTTTGAGCCGGCAGTTGATGAATTCGGTTTTGGACTATTCGGAGAATGTGATGATTTGCATAAACTGAAACTGGCGTTGCGTTGGCATTAAATGTTAGAGGCTAAAGGCATAGTTTCGACGATACAGAGAGTGTAAGGATTTGCATAAATTAAAACTGGCGGATTATTGGTATTAAACGCTATTGGCTAAAGGGATATTTAATCTGTACGGTATTGAATAACTCTGTTTGCATTTTATGGCATTGTTATGGAAATTTTCGGTTTTTCGTTTTTGTGGCGTTAGTCAATTGTTAATGCAAACATATTGCGACATATGGGACTATTTACATGGACAAAGCAAACGAATAATATATGGTCTGAAAATTTTCCAAAATATTACTCGACTATTTTGCTATTGTGAAAGAAGAATAAAAAAAATTCATCATCTCTACCCACTAGCTTGAGCGGTCTCGGCCTCGCAACTATTTCATTCATTACGGCCTTTGTTGCCTTGGAGCATCATACCAAAGAATGGAGCTCCATCGCAGCTACGATTTCTTTATCGGATCGGAAATGCGGCATGTTGATG
>NW_018109090.1:0-3514 GCF_000183805.2 Loa loa | reverse complement strand
GGTTTTCGTTTTGTGGCGTTAGTCAATTGTTAATGCAAACATATTGCGACATATGGGACTATTTACATGGACAAAGCAAACGAATAATATATGGTCTGAAAATTTTCCAAAATATTACTCGACTATTTTGCTATTGTGAAAGAAGAATAAAAAAATTCATCATCTCTACCCACTAGCTTGAGCGGTCTCGGCCTCGCAACTATTTCATTCATTACGGCCTTTGTTGCCTTGGAGCATCATACCAAAGAATGGAGCTCCATCGCAGCTACGATTTCTTTATCGGATCGGAAATGCGGCATGTTGATGAAATGGGAGAATTTCTGCAAAGGCTTGAAAAAGATGAAGTATATTAAAAATGTTCAGGTTAACTCGCCTTGAAAGACATACGACATGTCAAGCAATATCTTGGTGTAATGCAATTTACCGAGAATTAGTTGAAAGAACAACGACAGTTATCAAGGTAGCGAACATAGTTTTGATTGCTCTATAACATCTTGTTTCTTATATAAATTTGCATAGATCAATAATTTTTTCATCTAACATGCAAACATTTCAAGATTTATCTTCTAATCCAATGGAAACTATTCCCGGTGTAAAGTCACGATACAAGTTGAAATAAATAAGGTCGAAGAGAAGAAATATTGATGAACAGATTTTGTTATGCTATCACTGATTTTCAAAAAATTAAGGATTCTTTCTGCTTCCTTGATTGATAGATCTCAGACTTAGATAATTAAACTATTATCCGTATAAGCTTGATCAATACAGCAACAAACTCAACAATTACAATATCAGTAAGAAAAATTCAATGAGATATCAACAAGAAGAAAAGAAAAAAAGAGGACCAAATAACGCGCGATATCGTCTATCCAATTGATCTCGATGAAACACATCTTTAGAAATGATTTTGGTGATCAAGGTCCTCTATTTCTTCGAATATGAAAGCAACTTATATGATCTAACCAATTCTACATATTTAGCTCTTATCTATTACTACTTATTACTTAATTATATGTTCTAGCTATTGGCATATTTATTTCCCGTGTTGTTACGAAATTTTTCTCCATTATAATCTTTTTATTCTTGTTCATGAATGGATGTTTCATTTCATATCACTTCTATGGTGGAATCTGTCAGTTTTTTTAATTTTATTCACATAAAATGCATTTGCAGTTTCATCCAATATTCTTGAGTATGCCATGATATTTTTAGACTACTGTCAATTGTCAAGTTCATTTCAAGTTTTGGTATGTTAATTTATTCAGAATTGTCTAAATTTATGAATCTATTTAAACTTTTTCGGATTTCGAATATTTCCTTGGACTTGGAAAATTTTGGATTTGTTTGAATTTACTTGAACTTATAATTTTTTAGATCTTTGTATTTCGCTTATTTATTTGAATCTCTTGAATTTACACCTTTTTTGAATCCCTAAATTTCCGATAAAGAAATTTTCACTTTGATTTTTATGTTTTCTTTAGTGTTTTAAATTTCTGAAGTGTTTTCAGAACTTTTCTTTAGTTTATCATAAATATTTCGTAACATATTTTCACGGGCATTGACCTCAGGTAGATAAAAATGCTAAAAAGTCTGTTAAATTTGTAAAACTGAAGAGCTCTGCACGAATATTCCTTTTGTCTTCTCAACGACTGTTTAAAACTGAGGAAGGTTTGTGTTTACAGTATTTCTTGTGCATGGAAAGCGATGGCGAAATGTGGAATTCTTTCCCACAACCGGTATGTTTACATTGATAACGAAATGGTTTATCGTGCGTTTGGAAATGTTCGTTATATTCAATTTTGCCCTGCATGGTCGCATTACAGTCAACATGTGGACACTCATACTTTTTCATACCTAAAAATGAATTGCTGTGACATTTCTATCTGCAATTACTTTTCCTATCACTTCATTTGGTAATTAATTGATTCGATTTCCAATTAATTTAGAATTCGCGGAACTATTCACTTATTTGGTATATATATTAACGATAGAATCTAAGTCTTTTTGTTACATCTGATGGAAGGTCTGATGGAATGCCGTAAACGTAACTTCGGAATGCCGTAACTTCACTGCCGTAAACGTTTTGCAACACATTTTCATGTGAGCAAACACATTGAAACTTCTTTTGCTATGCATAAACTTCACGAATCTAATCTTTAGCGCTGTGGTATCGTTTTGATTGTGCCTTTGTAGGATCCGCATTGTAGAAAGGAAACGGCCACAAATTTGACATAGCAGATTAGGTTGATGCACTTCTTTATGCTGTTTAAATCCTCCTAGGGAATAGAATTCCTTTCCACATACGGGACAGTTGAAGCTGTTGTGCTTTTTAAGATGTTTAGAATATTGCTTGCTCGTCTGCACAGTCGTGTACCACAACAACAACATTTAATCTTCTTCTGCAAAACTGAAATATAATTTGAAAAATGATTGAAAAATGATTTATTGATTTTCTTGCTCTATTTGTTGTTTTCCTCTGGACACACACTGGGTGTTTTGAATTACTAATCCTCCAATCACAATGATAGTTTTGAATTTTCGGTTACTTTTTACAGGTGAGCTCTTGCCAGGTTTTGGGGTCGTTTGATAGATTTGACAAAAACGTGGGCTCGAATCACGTGATCATCGCAAAAAATATTTTGCCACGTTGAACTGTCTCATTTTGTCGCTGCGATTTATGTTGTGTTAACTTTGATTTCTGCCATTGTTCTTCCGGCGTATTTTGAAACATTTCGAAAAAAAAAACAAAAAACAAAGAAATGAAAAATAGAAAAATAAAGAATAAAAAATGAAAGAAATGGAAAACGAATGAAAGAGTGAAATAAAAATGGTGAAAAAAGAAGCAAAAAAATGAAAAATAAATTAATAAAAATAAGAAAAAAACTAAATTATCGTTCCAATTGCTGACGCTTTTTTGTACATCCGTTTTATTTCCCATGTATAGCTTTTTTCAAATTTTCATTTTGAAGTTTCTTATATGATTTCAATTAAATCCATTTATATAGCTTCTACATATTACTAATTGTATAATTACGTGTTCTTGCTAATGGCGTATTATAGTCACTGTTTTTTTCCTTCGTTATAATCGTTTTGTTCTCGTTCAGAATGTGAGTGTTATTAGGAATACATATTCTCATAAGCACAGCTAATAAATGCATCGTAATTTTGCTTTCTAAGCAATGATTGCTTTATGCTACTTTGTACACTTCCCATGACATTTATTTACAAATTGTTTACTTTATGCTGAAAACTATTAATAATCTTCTGGAACATTGGCAGATCTTCAGAAAGGATAAAATGTTTCATGCATGAAAATGAACCCATCGATAACTGTTGTTGTAGTGAATTGTCACATTGTCCTCAAAAGTATTAGTTATGATTATCACCGATTTTGCGACTAAATAGGAAGCAGCAGAACATGACTTTTTTTGACGATGAATGATGGAACTTTTAAAAGCAATTTTGACATTGATAGTTGTGTCATTCCAATATATATAATTATGTATATGTGTGC
>NW_018109089.1:5533-8006 GCF_000183805.2 Loa loa | reverse complement strand
ACAACAACAACAACAACAACAACAACAACAACAACAACAACAACAACAGCAACAACAACAACAACAACGACAACAACAACAATATGAACCATCAAAAACCGATTTCACATTTACGGATAGCAAGCGGTATTATAAAAATTCTCATAAGGATCAACAAATAAATACCGAGGATTCATTAGCAATGCAATCGAGTACTTTATCGAATGCTCGATCACAAAGTGAAAGTCGTAGTATGATGGAACGAAGTCCGGTATTATTGATGTCAAAAAAAGCTTATTCAGTTGGTGCAGTAAATTATTCAGACCCGGGATATCTTATGGAAGCATTAGAAACATTAGCTGATGTACAACCACGTGTAGCTCGTTCAATCCCAAAACATGCTATCATTGATACAAGTAATTTTGCTGCTCGATCATTGGATAATTGTCTTTTTGATGCGACAGTATATGATGCAATGCTTCATGATTCTCTTAAGGTTTCAATTTTTTTCCTTTTTTTTTTCTTGTAGTACTACTATCATTCAATTCATATATTCATAAATTATTAAAATTACTGTTAAAATTTTCTCAAATATTATCAAATAGAAATATTTTTTTGTATTTGAAGAGGAAAATTGAAAAGGAAATAGAAATTAAATTATTTATGAGTTCAAATTAATTATGAATTAACTCCATTGTACTCATTTCCTTCAAATGAATTTAATGAAAATTGATAATAATGATGTAATTTGTGAGAAAATTTTACGCTTTTCCACAAATTAGCTTAATAATCTATGAATGGTTTAATTTTCCTTTTTTTTGTAAAATAAATTTATTTGAAATATATAACAGATTATTACAATTCACAAGGGAGAATATTTAACAAATGGTTAATACCAGATGGGATACAATTGTAATCTGATAAAATATTTCATCAATTTCAATTAATTATATTTAATAGCCAATTTATGCATGAAAGCCAAAAGCTAAGCTTATTTGAGCTAAAAGAATATTTCGTTTTAACTTGATTTAAGCTGTGAAAATTTCATTCATCATTTGATTCAAATCTTTTCTACACGTATATATATATATGCAAAATTAATAAAAATTATTCAAAAATTAATAAAAATTCTTATTTCTTTTTAATTATTATTTTCAAGTACTCGATTTATAATAATTTATTCTTCGACCTGATTTGATTGTTTAAATTATGCAAATTTAACATTCACAAATTCTTTTTCTAAATCATTTCATTTCTATAAAATTCCAATATTTTGTTATCATTATTGTTGGTTATGAGAAAGTTAAATTCATATCATTTTATCTTTAAAACAACAATACATTAATGTAATCATTTCATTCATTCGTTATAATTTTAATTAATTGATTAAACAAAAAAAAATTACTTCCAATAATTAAATTCATTTCCATTCATTTGGGATAATTACTTTTATTTCGTTATATTTTTCATTTTTATTTTTTATTTTTTGGCATGGGAAAATTACTGGAAAATTACATGACAACTGATATGACAGAATCGAAATTATTTGAAATTTTCGAGATAAGACAGCAATTACGATCGATTGCTTTTCTTTATTAGCCTATCTTTTATTATTTTGCATTTATGGCTGATTTTTTCCTTTTTTTTTTTGGACTTAGTTCAAGCCTAGTCCTAGACTCTTAAGCATATCAAATGAACGGAATTAAATTAGCCGTTATTTTTTTTTTGCTTTTTTTTTCATTTCAGCAATAATTTTCGATAAATTTTACAAATCATTGTGAATTCCTATAAGTTAACAGTTTTAATTTTTTGAATTTTAATTAAATAATTTTACAAATTTGCAATATTAATATTGCTATATATTATCCTCCTTTTAGCTTATAATTATAATTATTCACTAATTACAAAACTATTTCCCGGATTTACTATAATAAGAGGTATATATCTCATTTATAAATCTCAGTAATTATTGTTTTGATTATGAAATATGAATGCAAATAGCGCTTTTCTCAAGAGTGCAAAAGGCTAATCTGTCAATTTTAACTTGACCTATATCCAGTTACATTTAAAATGTCAAATCACATATGTTTCATTTGATCAATCACATAAATTTATGACATTTTATAACATAAAAGGTTTAAATTATTACAAACAAATGATAACAAATATTTGTTAAATTTAATAGAAATAATTATTAAATAAAAATTTCATTTGCAAATATTTTTTGTTGAAATATTAAAATTTCAAAATTGAGCAAAATTAATTTAACTCAGTTAAATTTTAATTTTTCAAAACTTTTTTTTTAAATTTCAATCAATAATAAAATTTTATTTAAAAAATTATAACTGAGCAAAATTAATTTAAATAGGTTAACAATTAATTAAACTTTACTAAAAATAGATAAGTAATTATTTTCGTTTGAAATTTGATTATTTTTAATTATAATACAATGAATTCATTGCATTATTTGTTGGTTTTTTTTGAATTCGCCTTT
>NW_018109089.1:3441-4456 GCF_000183805.2 Loa loa | reverse complement strand
TTTTTTTTTTTTGTTGTAATTTATGAAATTGAGTTCATTACGGATATCGAAAAAAGAATTCCGGAACAATGATTTTATTCTATTCCATTCTATTTTTCTTCTATTTCATTTTATTCCGGAATAATTCTAATATCATATACAAAATAATTCCAATTGCACTTAGAATCGATTCATTCTATCGTATCTTTTGATCTTTATTGCTATAAATTGGAGACATTTGTTGGTGTATGAGAAGAAAAAAAAAAGAAAAAGAAAAGAATTCCACAATTTTTGTCGGAACTGATATATGTATATATCATTATTGTAAAATATATTAAAATATAAAATCGAAATTTGAAAATTTACAAAGTCTAAAATTAACTTTTCATTAAAAATAATATTTAATTGATTATATTAATGAATGAAATTTAAATTTATTATTTTATTTTTTTTATGTATTTTTTTCTATAAAATATTTTTTTTCCACTTCTTGCTTTTTTTTCTTTTGTAATACTATAATTATCATAGCTAATTAATAGCTAATAATATTTTAGATTGCTTATTATATTAGATATAATTAATCCTTTTTAATGCATTCAAGCATTTTAATATAATATCTTATTAGTACTAAAAACAAAAAAAGTAGAATAAATCTTCCTTTTTTTGATAAAATTCATCAATTGATCAATCAACCAATCAATCAATCAATCAATCGATCGATTTTGAATCGATCAATCGATTGATTGATGTTGTAAAATACGACAATGATTAAAATACCTCCTCCTTCCATATTCCTCTTTTCGTCCTTGTAGCATTTTGATGAATGATTTATTAGTCCTTTTAATGGGATCGATTTGACCCTTCTTCTTTTCTTCACCTTTCTTATTGCACCTAATAAAATTGAACCAAAAGCGAACTGCGCTAAATGTCTCCATCCATCCATCTATCCTTTTGATTGTCATCTTTCAAAAATTTCTCCCTCATTCATTTACCCAATCCAAAAATTAAATCTTTTTCCCTTTTTTTTTTTTTTTTT
>NW_018109089.1:0-2594 GCF_000183805.2 Loa loa | reverse complement strand
AAACGGTGTAGAAAAAATGACGATGGAAAAGGATAATGACATTCATAAAATTCAAATTTTGTAACAATCGCTTCTTCTTTTTAGATAAATTTGGGATGTTTGAAAATTTCAAATTTTTTTTTAATATTTTTCATGAACGAGTTTGAAATTTGAAAGAAAAAAAATTTTTTTTTTATTCTTAAAATTTGACAGTTAATTATAAAATTATTAATGGCATAAATATGGATGAGAATTTTTTAGTATTATTTTCAAATTACTTATTTATATATTTGTAAAATAATTTGAATTGGCTTAGTTGAAGCAATAAAAATAAGTAATCAAAAATAACTTTAATAGCTTTTCCAGCAATCATTCCACTTGGTTTTGCTTATTTGAGAAAATTACTTGTATTTTTATGGGATTTTTTTTTTTTTTGATCGTTTCCTTTGGATACTTAAAAAAAGAAGGAAAAGGAAAAACCAATGCTATGCAAATTATTGATAGTATTTTCTGGTACTTAAAAGCTTTTGATCTTGCTATCGGAAGTAATTTTAACTCTTTCATCATTTATAAGGCTTAATTTAAAAGCATAAAAAAGAATGAAATCTTTGAAATAGCTTAATTTAACCATCGTTTTGTTTTAATTTTATTGCTAAATAAAAGTAATACAAAAATTTTTGCTCCCTTTAAAATTATCAATCATGAAGTATTCGTGTAAATTTATTAACAAAATTTATTATTGCAATGATACAGAGAGTTAAAAAAGTAAAAAAAAAAAAATTGAAATATCAATTTCGAAATATTAATCAATTTAAGCTTAAAAAAGTTCAAATAACGATATGGTACATTAAAGAATTTAATCGTAAATTAAATTTCAAATTTAACGAAGTTAAGTTTCTGCATTAAACTATTAAATAATTTAATTTCAAGTTCTTTTTTTTTTGCAAAAAACAAAATGTCAAACGAAAGAGAAAAGTAATATTAATTTTTTTTCAAAAACAAAAAAAAAAACCTTTTGCAACTTTTTTTTTGAATTTTTTTTAAAATTTCCACAACATAATAGATTTTGTATGAACTGAAAAATTAAGAAATATAATTAGTAATATTCAAATTATTCGAATAAAAGATAAAATTGTAAAGTTCAATGTGTTAAAAACAATTTAAAAAGTTATAAACAAAATATTAACCAAATTAAATTTGAATGCTAATAAGATTTAGCTTTTTTCTTTTCTTATTTTTCAAATATAAATTTAAAAATAATTTTTTAACTCTATTTATGCTTTAATTAAATTATGCTTCGACTTCAAATTATCGAAAACTATTTTACGAATTTGAAAGCAATTCAATTTGATAAATTAAATTTAAATTAATAAACCTTTCGTTATTTTCTTTTTTCTTCAAATTCAAATTTCACAATAATTTTCCAGTTCTATTTATGCTTTAATTAATTATACATTAGGAGAAATTTCACTAGCCCATAACTTATCACAATTTATATCATTTGATATTTCATGGAATATGATAAGAATTTCCCCTTGGCATATTTTATTAATTTGATAAAGTTAGCTTATCATTTGGATTTAAATAATGTTAAAATGCTAAATTAAGTTTTCAACCAGATTTCCGCTATTTATTTTATCAAAACAATAAGCTTTTTCCTTGCTTTTTCCTTTAAGCAGTTTTTCTTCAATTAAAATCATCAATTTTACTTCTCAAATTAGCAATTTCTATGAGGAAATAATCTTAGTGGACATTTGGAAGGACATTCGAAAGTGGACATTTCTTCTCCTCTTTTTTTTTCTCCCATTTGATTCCCTACTTTCCGCTATCCCCGCTTCCCTTGTCATTCAAATTGTCATAAGAGAATGATATGACTCTTTATCGATGGAACTTTGCAATTCATCAATACTTCACTTCAATTTCATAAATTCATTTCAAAGATCAACTCTTCCTCTCTCCTCCCCCGCTTTCTTGTCTTCCTACCTTTTCTCTCAGTCCTCCTTTAGCATGATAAATAATAAACAACTATGAGAATTGTAAATAAGAAAAAAAAATCATAAATAATTTAAGGATGGAAAAAATGAAAAAATTAGGGAACGAAAAGCAAAAATTATTTTTTTCAGGAAAAATAAAATTTTATCGTAAATTTAAAAAGATTTTAGGATCAATTTTTTCATTCATTCATTTATTTTTCCTTTTTTTTTCAATTAATAATTTAATATCGGATATATAATCAGTAATGGATTACCGAATTTACGAATGGTAAAAGTAATGAAGTATGTTTCAATAAAAGTCAGTAATCGAATTCGGTAATTTTGTTATTAAAAAATGAAAGAAAAATGAAAGAAATGCTTGGAATAGTAATTAATCCGAATATTCCGAATAATATTCCGGAAAATGGATAATAGTGTTCCGGACAAAATCATCTATTTGCAAATGAATATTGCAATCAGATTAACGATTTTGTCTTTTTATGAATCATTTTTTCCTCTTCCATTCATTTCCTTCTTTTAATTTGATAATTTGATAGTAAAACTACCCGAATTCGGCTAATAAAAATTCGGGTAAAAATTAAATTCGGGTAAAATTACCCGAATTCGGCTCAAGAGTGAGAA
>NW_018109088.1:5633-8010 GCF_000183805.2 Loa loa | reverse complement strand
TTACAAAACTATTCAAATATCAATATAAAATGTATTTAACTATTCGAATTTCAACATTCTAGTATATTATACTAATTTTAATTACAATTAGTTAACTTTCCCTTCTTACTTCAAAGCGAACAGGAGGAAAGAGAGAGAGAGAGAAAGAAAGAAAGAGGAATGGGAGAGGAAAAAAAACAAAACTTTTTAGCTAAGGTATAAAATAGAAAAATTGGTGGAAAAATGTATAAAAGGCTTAAAATAGTTGATGAAATGAATTGTTGGCTAAAATGAATGGATGGGAGTATAAATTGGGTGACACCCTTGACATATTTTAGGTGGCATTTTCTACTTGGAAATCAAAAATTCAATACTTGTAAAAAGGGGGAAATATTTGACTTTTTTCTTTTCTTTCTATTTTTCTTTCTTTATTATTTTCAAAGTTCTTTTTTTTTTCTTTCCTTTTTTTTTTCCTACCATCCTACTGTTTTATCAATTTTTTTTTTTTCAAACATCATTGACCATTATGATTAGCTATAGGATTAATCGAATTGATCAGTTTACTGTGATCAATCAATAATTATTGGTCATCTATTCTCTTTTTCCGTTTTCTTTTTTTTTTAATAAAATTTTTACAAAAATAATTTGTAAAAAAAGTAAATTGTGTTTCTTTTTATTTTTTAAACCACCTTTTTGCAAATTAAAATCTTAATTAATTTCAAATTTTATGAACAAAAGAGATATTTCTACGATAAATGTTTGCAAAATGTTCCAACTAATTTTTTTTTTTTTTTACTAATAGAACAAATACTTTTAGGATTAAAAAATGTATTGAAGGATTATTTCAAATTTTTATTAAAAAAATATTTCAATTTTTGCGAAAATAGTGAAGAATAAAGAAACGAAATAAATATTTAATTTCTTAAAATTAAACAAATTTAAATTTAGGAACGAAAAAAAAAGAAATTGGATAATAAATTAGTGGAAAATAATTTTTTACATGATTTGAAATTCGTTTCTTGTTTTTTCTTTTTTTTTTTCATAGAAATTCTAGAAATGAATTGTAATGATTATTTGTGAAATTTTGTTAGTGCAATAAATTTTACTAATCTTCTAATTAAAATATAACAATTTATCAGATTGTTAATGTTTTATAATTCAATAAATAAAAGAAATTATATAATTGTCACCCCTTTTTTTTTTTCTTATATTTCCTAATTTATGCAACAATCATCATTTGTAGTTTAAATTTTTGTCCAAAATATTACGAATTCGTATAAATTTAATTCCTTTACCATCATCTATCTTTACCTTTACCAGATATTTTTCTTTCTCTTTTTTTTTGTTGTAACATCAAATAAGCCTATCGGCTTATCGGTTTGTATGATCTTAACACATGACAAATGACACACATTTATAGTGTCCACATAAAACATACATCATTAAATGCCACAATTTTGTGTAAGACTTTTTTTTTTATTTTGGCTCTTTCAATAAGCAAACTAATCAACAAAGGTTTACAACACAATTAATTAATTAATTAATTCAACAATTAATTAATCAAATTGAAATTTTTTCAGTCAAATAAATAAAAAAAAACATACATATCTGAAACATTTTATGATAATGAATTAATTATGGAATAAAATATGATTAAGACTGATACTGGAGAAGCGGGGGTGGAGGTAATCATTAAAGGACTAATGGAAACCGGACTCACCTCATCTCTATCTAGCATGTTTACGTATGCGTGTGTATTTCTGTCTGTTTATGGATGTCTATATGTGTGCATGTATGTGTGTCACTTGGGGAAGGGACCTTGACATCTATTCGATGTCATCCGGTCGCTTTTCTAATCCATGACAATCATTTTCTACAATGATTCATGCGTACACATACACATATATATGTATACACAAATATATACAAATATGAACACAAACACACACACATACACACACACACACACACATACACACAGATACACAGACACAGACACAGTACAACATACATACATTTTCAAATACACAAAACTATAAATGTCCATCCAATTGTTAGTAGTAAGTGAGTGACCCCATGACCATTAATTGATAGCCTGAGCAATAATGACATACAATTGCGGGATAAAATGAGCAATTTGGTACCCATTTCTAAATCATTCAATATGTACACTCTCAATTATTTATTATCCTAGACTGAAATAATCAAATAGCCAAGATAGGACAAATATGGCTCTGGCTTAAATCATAAGAAATAATGCTAGGATATTGTGTTATTTTCAATTTATATAACATTTTAAATTAAAATCATTTGATCGGAAATTTTCATATTGATTCGAATTTCCATATTCATTCATTTCATTCCATTTCATTTCATTCATCCACTCATTTCATTTTAT
>NW_018109088.1:2871-5292 GCF_000183805.2 Loa loa | reverse complement strand
ACTTATGCATAAAGCTATTTTTTAAAACGGAATTGTATTTTCATTAAATTAGATAAATTTTAAAAAAAATCAAAACTATTACATTTTCATCGCCATTTCATTGCAATAACATATGTTTAAGTTTCTTATTCAATAAATGATTTAATTTTAATTTTAATTTTTTGTTTGAAATTAATTACAAGTCTCTTTTCATTAATTCTTGCAATTATTTCTTAAAAAATTTTATATTTCAAATTTATAGTTTCCAGAAAAGAAAAAGAAAAAAAAAAGAAGAAAAAGTTATTTGCAATGGAAAGAATTATTGACAGTTCTAATAGCTTTTCATTTGTTCATCATTTTCGTTGCCATTATTACTATCATCATCATTATCATCATTATCCATCTCTTATCAATCAATAGGACATTCATATTTGTCGCATTCTTACAATATCTCAGAATGCTTTCTGAGATACTTACCAATTTTTTAATTTTAAAGTAATAGAAAATCCATTTTCAACGAGTATTCTTTCTTCAAATCGATTTTTCTTTTTATGTTTTATTACATAGCAAATTATTTTATTTCGAATACTTTTTTTTCTTTTTTTTTTTAAAGCATTTGAATCGATTTTTCTTTTTATTTTTTGAATTTTATTTAAATATTAACTTCCTGAATTTCTTATTTTCATATTTCGAATTAGCAAGACAAGCTTTTTATTTCTTTATCATTTTCATTTCCATTACTATCATCATTATCATCCATTTCTTGTTTTAACAAATCAAAGGAATAAGATTAAGAAAGGAAAAGAAAAGAGAAAAATAACTGAGGGAAGAGAGAGAGAGAGAAGAAAAAAAAGTTGAATTTTTGATTTTCATGGATTGTTTATGCTAATTTTTCTTTTTTTCACCCTAAAATAATCCAATTAAATTTATATCACAAATAATTTTAAATTAATTTTTTGTAAAACGAAAAAAAAAGAAATTTAAATTAATTTTTTTTTTTGTAAAACGGAAAAAAACGTGAAAAAAAAAGCAACTATAAATTGAACGATGCATTCATCAATTTCAAATACGGAATGATAATTTAACATACTAAATTCTGGATGACTATAATTATCTTGAACTATTTTAATTGTGACAATCATTTTTCATTTGGAGCTTTGTCATGTTTTGATTACAATTACATAAAAATTTTATAAAAATATTTCACGTTTGCTTAATTATTAAATCAATTTCACGTAATTAATTTGCTAATTAAAGGTACCATTATTCATAACGAGTAGTTTGCTTATTTATTACTTATCAGAAAATTAAAAATTGTAAAAAAAATTTTGCTTAAAAAACATGTAAATCAAATAAATTATAATAAGTTAGATTTTAACAATTTAATCAATTCTTTTCCAAAGAAAAAAAAAACGAATGGCATATAATATGATTGAAAGTATTCAATTAAAAATATTTTCTAAAAATTTTTCCTCTTTTTTTATGAAAAAAAAAGGGGAGAGAAAATTATGATTTTTAATATGACTGAATAATTTGACAATAGGAAATTAAAACTCTATCTATCATTTTGCAATTTAATTTCATTTCAAAATTTAAAATCAAAATATAATTTAATAAGTGCAATTATTTGTCAAGTATGATAAAGTGATATGGTAATAAGTACAAAATGCTCTGATATAGTTTTTTGTCTTAATTTCGTCATCATCATCTGCTTTAACTTTTTTTTTTCTCTCTCTCTGATATTCACTTATATATCTTAAATTTAGATAATTTAAATTTAAAATTCAGATAATTCAAAACAAAAACGAGCTCATTATCCGTGCTTGAGCATGATAAATATCATTTATTTCATCGCCATTTTATTTCGTTCAGTGATAAAATTAAGCTTGAAAATGTCACACAGTTGTAAAAAATTTCATAAATACATTTGCATTCTAACAACAATTTTAAATAAATACATTTTAATTATATATTTATAAATGACAAAAAAAAAACAATGTTAAAAATTTTATCATTTATTGATAACAGTGGAGAAAAAAAAAAAAGAAAGAAAAGGGAAAAAAGAAACTCATAAACAGAAAAAAATTGGAGGCAAAAGAAAAAATTAAGAAATGAAGAAAAGGAAATGGAAGATATGAGCGAAAAAATGTAAAAAGTTCGATATCAAATAAAAAAAAATAAAATAAAAATTGAAATAAGAAATAAAACAAAAATAAAATAAAACAAAACCACAAAATTTATTTAACAATTTAAGGTTTTTTTTTTTCTGAAATTTAAAGAATTTTTACATTTGAAAAAAAAGGATGAATGGAAGAAATTTTTGTTTCAACTTTTATTATTAAATATTTAAATTGTAATGAAAACATTTTAAGAAAATGAAAATGATCGATAAATTTGATGCATATGTGGTAAGTATGTTGCACAAATAAATAAATAAACAAA
>NW_018109088.1:0-2324 GCF_000183805.2 Loa loa | reverse complement strand
AATAACAAAATTATTAAGCTGTAACTAATAATCTTAAAAAAAAAAAATTTGAAGAGATCTTTGAATTCGAAAACGAAATTTAAAAAGAAAAATAGAAAAAAAAAAGGAAAGTAACATAATATAAAATTTACAAATTTTAAAATAACAGTAGGAAATGGTTATAAAAAGGAAAGGAAAAGAAAAAGAAAAAAAACTAAAAACTAGTACAATTTGTTGAATTATTTATATTCCGGATTAGTATATGAAAAATTTAAAAAAGCTTCCGGATCAATTGATGCTAATAATGTTTTATCAGCAATTGGTGTAAGCGTTGGCTTCTCTTGCGTAAAATCATCATCAAAATTGGAAATATCATTTGCTGCTTTCTGCAAAATTTTAAGCAACATATTTTTACTATCACTGTAATAGTTATAACAATGAAAGGAATTATAACAAGTAAATAAATGGTAAATTGATAAATGATAAATGATTGAGAAAAAAGGAATTAAAAAAAAAATTGGAATATTTTTTTTCCTAATTTCAAAAAAATTTTGCATAAAATTTTATGTTATAATAAATGATAATAAGTAGTAGTAAATGTGATAGGAAAATCGGAATATTTTTTTTTTTTTTTTCTAATCATAGAAATATTGTACAAAATTTTACGTTAAAAAAAAAAAATGATAAGTAATAGGAAAACTGGAAAACAGAAATGTTTTTTATTTTTTAAATTTAAAAAAAGAAAAAGCATTGTACTTCATAAACAAAAATTTCGATTTGTTTCATATGGACAGAAATTTTTTTCTTTAAATATTTTTCAATTTTAATTTCAGGGAATTTGAAAAGCAAAAGTAAAAATTTTTCGACAAAAAAAAATGATATTGCCAATTAAAAAAAAAACAAAAAAAAAACATTAATTAGATATTAATTCTTACCACAGAAGGTTTAAATGGTGGTGGCATTTGTCGTGCTTCAAATCGTTTCCAGTCAACACCCCGAAAGAACGAATGGGTTCGTATTGGACCATCTGGACATTCGGGCATACCAAGACGTGTATTTGGATTACGATCAAATAACTGAAAATTTAATTAAATAGGAAATGTTTATGACTAATACAAAATTGAATTACAATTCGATTCAAGCATTTAAATCTAAACATTTTCAAACATTTAAATTTAAATATGCATTTGAAATTTAACCTTTAACCTTTCAGTTTTAATTTTTATTTATTTATGATAAGATAAGTAATACATTACAACACCTACCGCACTTAAACATTTAGCAGCTTCTTTGCCAATACTTTTTGGAAAATATGGCCTTTCATTTAAAATTGAATCAAAAAGCTCATCTTCTCCTTCACCATGGAATGGACTTTGTCCAATTAACATTTCATACAACTGAAAAAAAAAAGTTAAATTAAAATCAATTTACAAAATTTGGAGAAAAACAAAAACCTTTTTTCTTTTTTAAAACAAACTGTAATGAATTGAAATAAAATAAATATTTCAAGATTTTTTTCTCTGAAATAAATTATACTTCATAATAAATTTTAAGTTGAAAAAAAAAAGAAGAAGCAAGCAAATAAGAAGAAACTAGGCTTACTAAAACGCCAAATGACCAAAAATCAACCGCCTCATTGTATAATTGACCTTTGATTATCTAAAAAAAGAAAAAAAAATACTAATCATTATTATCATTACTATCATTATCATTATCATAATTTTTGCTATAATTGTTAATTATTTGAATAAGATATAAACGGGATTTGAATAATTATCCTTCATATATCTCAGAATTACTTCAGGATATTATTTTATTTCGATAATTAGGTTAGAAGCATATTAAAGGTTTTTTTTTTTCTTAATGTGAAATGGCACCATCAGATTTTAACTTTCTCAATAACTATCCTGAAATAATATCCATTTTTCATTTCAAATTTTCCCACATTTCATTTATTCCAAATCGATAATGCATCATTCCTTTATTCCTTTACATCATATGCTAATGTTTTTCAACAGAAATCAAAAAAGTAACCGATGAAAAGAAGCATAAATTTGAATATTTTAAAAGTAAATTTCAATCGTATAAAATAATGAATGTTTCATACCTCAGGTGCAATGTAATCTGGTGTACCGCAAAATGTTGATGCCATACCATTTTCTCGGTTCATTTCCGTTTTACACATACCGAAATCCGCTAAATGAATATGTCCATCCGAATCCAATAAAATATTATCCAATTTTAAATCTCTGAAAAAAAAAAACAAAATTATGAATAATTACAATTATTTGTTAAATTGTGAATAATGCAAATTGAGATGAATTTGTTGAAATGTTAAAAAAAAA
>NW_018109087.1:0-8013 GCF_000183805.2 Loa loa | reverse complement strand
ATCAGTACAAAGGGAGCTGTTATGAGATTTCTTACAATAAAACAACTCACCCTTTTTTGCAGTCGAATGCGCTATGTCCAAGCTTGAAACAATTAGGGCAAACCTTAATTTCCTTCAATCGATCAATTCGTTGCTCGACTGTAGGATATATGTGACAGTTGCTATCCCAGTGATTGTTGTTGCAGAAGATACAAGGTCTCCTTTTCTTATTTGTCACGCAATTTGGACTCTCTTGATCTAGCTGGTTCCTTTCTGCTGAAGCAGTTTGCTTTGATTGTTTCATTGCAACCAATGCAGAGGTTTCTGGGATGATTGAATTAAGATGACGTTTGGTCAAATTTTTTCGACTTACGCTATCTGAATATTGCCATTCCATTACCTGGTCGTTTCTGAGGATTGTTTTTCTGAGAAACTGTCGAAGTTTTATTATGGACCACTGGTTATCTTCCTCTTTTTGTTGATAAACTTGGTTTAGTATCTAATTTGGTAATTTGGATTCTATCATAGTTTCAATGGTATATTCAAAGTTTTCAATGGTAGGTTGCTCTACGTTTTCACCAATTGCTTCTAACTGTCGTAGCACTCTTTCCATTTCTTCGACTTTTCTCTAATTTCGATCGTTTCATTTTGTAGATATTAGCTCCTTGTACAGTAAACTTATGGTAGAAACACGACCAAATTTCTCCGCTAATAATTCCCTCATAATTTTGTAGTTTTCAGATGCCCTGTCGTAACCCCTTACTAACTGCTTTCTTTCGGACAGGAAACTAAATAATTTAATTTTTGAATATCGGGCATGTTTTGAGAGTGTACGGAGGCTTCGAAACCACTCCAAAATTCTCTCCATGTTTTAGGATCACCACTGAACGTTGGTAACGACAATAGTGGTAAATTTACTACTAGACGACATTTAGTTAAACTAGATTCCTTATTTTGTGTTAAGCGTTTGAGAGCTAACTCAGCATCGTCCTTATACATAGATAAGGTTATGATAATATCCGTGCCTATGTTAATTAAATTTAAGATACCTCTATCGTCATTTGTCATTTTCTCATATTTCTCTTCTTCTTCCTTTTTCTGCGACTTTGGGGGCAGTTGAATGTGTTCCAACCACTTGTCCTTGATTTTTTCGAGAATGCCGATGTACCTTTTAAGGCACATCAACTTTTCCTTGATGATTCTTGCCCTGGTTTCATATTGCTGGCACAATGCTTCTATTGTCGATTTTTGGTCTAACGGAGGAGTTCTATTGTCGATTTTTGGTCTAACGGAGTTAGATCCATTTGTCGTACTTCATCGAGAAGTCCCTCGAGATTTGCTTTTACCGATTTCGCTCTGACAATTATGCTGGCAGATATACCTCACCTCGGGCACCAAAAAGTTTGTCGTGAAATAGTAATGACTGCCAGATAATTTATTTGCCGAGCTCAGAGATTGGGTAATTAAACTCCAATCAAATCTATCCAAATGAAGCGCTAAATTAGTGCAAAAACGTTTGTGAGGAAGTCGATTTGTCTTGTGAATACGCAGCAGTAAGGGATATTAACCTTTATCGTGAGAAGAAATTGATATGAAGCCGATATCCTTGGAAGAGAAGAAAAGAATCCCTCCTGGTTTGGGACCGAGATTATGTGTTAAGAAATGGAAGTAGTTTACATGAAGAATTCAAGTACCGGAAACAAACCGGAAATGGTACAAGCATTATAACAAGATTAAACAGAAAGATTAACATGGGAAATTAAGGGTTTAAACATAAGGATGCAAATTGGTTAGATAAGATAATAACAAAAAAGTGTGGGAAATAATTTTAAGAAATGTAGATATGTTAAAAGTGATTCATAGTATCGTTAGCATTAATTTACAATGTGAATGAATTTATTTGAGGTTTCGCTTTTCACGACAACACATATGCATAAGCGGTTAAACATACGCATTAACAGGAATAATGCGTATGTTTAACCAACAAGGAATACATAGCACATACATATGGAAAATTATTCACATTAATATATTATACATATTCATATATTATACACACGTCATACCTATCGGGAAAAACTGAAAGTTGTAATACGTCCAAAAAAAAAGAAAATTTGTAGTACGGAAAAGGAAATTGTAATACGTCCAAACAGCTAAAGAATTTGTTGTAAAAACCATTCCCGTGATAAAGACTCATCACATTATACAATAAATATAATATTACGTTTTTTCTATATCTAAGGTGATGTGTCTCTTATCTAAACTCAAATGTGTAAAATGTCTTCTCCTTTGATATTGAAATTACAAGCATACGCTGACTAATTTACTGCAACAGTGAGACAGCTCGTCTAGTAAGACGAGTGCCATCAATTTACTCTTCGTACAAAGCAATTTAATCTTTTATGTAATTTATCTTGCCATTGTCAAATTATTGTCGGTGTTATAAAAACTTTACATGAAGTTATTCTCCATTCTCTTATCGTAAACCCAACCCACTTATCGACAACATAAAAGCACCGATAAACGCATTCTTGGCATTCTCAAAAACCCTTCTTGGTCGAAGATCAACTCAGTGCCTACTGGGTTCGCTCAATTCGACGTTTGATGGTGCTTTTAAAAAGACCGGATCACCCTATTCTACCTTTTTCATTTCACTATCAAGTACTATTGTACTATAATAGTTGCTATATTCCTACTATTGAATAAACCTTTCCCTTGCTATTCAACACATAGAAACGAAATTTTCACGACAAATTTTTGGTGCCACGAGCCGGGAACGCATGTCGACAAGTTTAACGAAAAGCGCGAAACGCATAATAACAAAGCTAATTAAACTCTTGCATGAAGTAAAACCTGGATTTGTCGCCACCGAATCAGTTATTGCCATTGGAAGAATTGCGTCTGGAGTCAAAAGAAGAATAATCGATGAAAAACTACGGTTATTTGGAATCAGTCAATACAAAATGGTTGGATCATATCGGTACGATACTCACTTCGCAAAAAAGAAAGGAAGAAGAAAAATACGCCCAAATGGTCGAGAAGAAAAGGGTATTTTAAATTTATTAACTGAAGGTAAAGAAACTGTTGTTATATTAGATAATTATAAAAAGGATTTTGAATTAATAATTGAACAAACGAAAAAATCCCCCAAAGAATTGATTCAGCAAGATGTAACCAAAACTGCTTCTTTATCGACAATAAATGCTGCAATATTCAGCGGAGACTCCAAAACATGGAGAGAAAAGTTTTGAAACTGCTGTACATTCTCAAACAATTCCAGATATACAAAAATTAAATTGTCTATTCTCCTGCTTAAAGGGAGAAGCGTTAAAGGGCGTAAGAGGTTATGATATTGCACCAGAAAATTACCAAGTTATAAGGAAGGTCTTGGTTGAAAAATTTGGAGTAGCTTTTTTAAAATTTGGAGTAAAACTTGGAATAACTATTAAGAAGTCTCTTTACAACGAACTACATGCGATCAAAAAGTATGGTCGAAACTGGAAAACAGTAGTTGAAGCAATCGAAAGAATTCTTCGTCAACTAGAAGCTATCGGAGAAAATCTCGAATACTCGAATATTGAAACCGCCATTGAAAGCAAACTACTAGGATGGAAATTGAACAAAGTATATCAACAAAAGAATGACACCCGGTCAGTTGCAAAACTTAGACAGTTTCTTGGAAGACTAGTAAAAAGAAATGACCAAGTAATCAGAAACCAAGCTTCAAACACCAACAGCGACCGACAATTGACAAAGTTCAACAAACGTTTGCAGCGAAGTGTCCAAGAAGAAACTACAGCATTGGCAACAATCAGTCAATCTGGATCAGATGAGTTTAAGAATATTTCAAGCTTGTCTATAAAGAAAGAGTTAGACAGAAGCGATAAAAGAAGACCTTGTTCGTTTTGTAACAAGGATCACTGAGATAGTAAGTGTGGAACTTATCCTACCTCTAAGCAAAGATTAGAACGCCTAATTAGGATTAAAGCCTGTCAGAAATGTCTCAAAGGGAGATACATAGAGGCCGAATGCAAAAAAATGGTGAAATGTTTTTATTGTAAAAGGTCACACAACAACGCACTCTGACAGCAAACGTTGACAATTCAAGCAAGTGGCACATACACCCATGCAAGAAAGAGAAATCAAACCGGATAATGGAACAGTTATTATAAACACGATCATCGAAAGAGAAAGAGAAGTTTTAATTCTATGCAAAATGGCGACTGTATTCAATGCGGAAAGAACTGAATGTAACGAAGAAGTTCCAGTATTGTTTGATATTGATTCACAATTAGATTTTGTAGTAAGAGAATTAGCAAACCGTTTAAAACTTGAAGAAGTAGAGTTAAAGGAATTAAAGGTATCTACTTTCGGTGCCAGATATTACATGATACTTCTTACAATAAAGACATTAATTGGAATAAAAAGTGAGAATAAGGGACCAATATTTTGTGAAGTAAATGTGGTCGACTATTTAATGGATGAACTTCAAGTAGTGGATATACCATGTGCCATGAGGAAGAATTACCAATTAGAAGGCCTAACTTTCTACCGGAGAAAACCAGATATACTGATTGAAGCCGACTACTTCTTCAAATTTACACAAGTAGAAAAGATTTAGCAATTGAATTCAGGATTTTTCCTACTTCAAACAAAATTGTGTCCCATGATATGCAGAAGTGCAGATATCATGCGCGAATTCCAGCAACAAGATGTAACAATATTACGCGAGTGATATGTACTTAAAGCCTTTCGTAGGTTATCTTTATCTGTAGTATCTATCAAACAACCACTTCAGCAATATCATCGCAAACTTGTAAATTTTTACATAAACATAAGGAAATCAATGGAATTATCATGAAACAAATAGCACCAAGTACTTGGATGACAAATAATGATGTAAAATACTCCTGCGGATGGTTAGGAGTAAGATGTTAATCTACAATAAATTTTGCAATCGCTAGAAGACTATTACTACTATACGATGGGAAAGGTATGGTTTCAGATCTGGGCCATGCTGAACACTGACTACTCAAAGGGGAAGATCTGAAACCATCAACAATATTATCTTATGGAACATAACTGAAATACCGAAAAATTGTTTATATCAAAAGATTGGCGTATACGATGCACACATTTATGGAAGTCATGTAATCATAGATGAACCTCAAACTTCACTTATTTTCAGCAACAAAACTAAGACGATGCTGAACACAGATTTTAACTTCACGAATCCTTATCGTATGAATGATGTTATTATTATTGGTATGGGATCATATTCAACCAAGGCGAAAAATCGAAGTACTGTAAAATCGATACCAAATGTAAAGTTGGATAAATTATTATTGATGAAACCGACAAAGGTGACAAATTCGATTCAGAAAACACAAAACATCTTTGATAAACTACAACGAGATTGTCAGCGGCAAATGAGCATAGTGCATCAGAAAAGTTGTCAGAATCCTAACAATTTGCTTTTACTAATTGAATGGTTATCATTTTACAATCCAACACTAGCTGCGAGATTATTGTTATAAAGGGACGATGTAATGGCCAAGGAAATCAAAGGAAATTTATTAATTATTCCATGTAAATCGAGAGACCTTAATTTTACTAGTATCGAATTCAAGGAAGGAGTAATAAGAAAACTTGAATTTGAAAGAATTAATGCAGAACTGGAAATACTGACTCAGAAATAGGAAGAATTGCAACCAGCATCGAAGCAATACGAAATAGAATATGTCTGGAAGGAAATAAGCCAACAAGGTGAAGAATTTGCCGAACAATTAGAAATTCAAATTGGTAAGGCAACAGAATTAATTGAAGAAGAATTGGCTAGCTTCACTGTGCATTGGAAATTGATTGTTATTAGCATAATTGTATTTTTAATTTCAATTACATTTGTTGTTATTAAGATGAAATTTAAAGTAATTCGATTTATAATTTGCTTAAAATGCTATAGGAATTCAACTAGGACAAATTCTTTAGCAATTCCAATGCTGACTTTACCAAATAAATTTATAGGAGATTAACCACTGATAACCGAATTCCTTTTCAATATGAACCCCATATTCCACTTTCCAATGCTTCTTCTCTCCTTCGGCCGGGAATATCGGGAAAAACCGAAGGAAATTGTGATACGTCCAAACAGCTAAAGAATTTGTTGTAAAAACCATTCCCGTAATAAAAACTCATCACATTATACAATAAATATAATATTACGTTTTTTCTATGTCTAAGGTGATGAGTCCATTATCTAAACTCAATTGTGTAAAATGTCTTCTCCTTTGATATTGAAATTACACGCATACGTTGACTAATTTACTGGAACCGTGAGACAACTCGTCTAGTAAGACGACTGCCATCAATTTCTTCTTCCTACAAAGAAATGTAATCTTTTATGTAATTTATCTTGCAGACATTATATGAAGTTATTCTCTTAACGTAAACCCAACTTACCTATCGGCAACATAAAAGCGCCAATAAACACATTCTTGGCATTTTTAAAAACCCTTCTTGGTCGAAGATCGGCGTCTACTGGGTCTCACTCAACTCGACGTTTGACGGCGCTTTTAAAAAGACCGGATCATCTTATTCCACCCTTTTCATTTCACTATCAAATACTATTGCATTATAATAGTTGCAATATTCCTACTACTGAATAAAACTTTCTCTTGCTATTCAACACATAGAAACGAAATTTTCACGACAATACCTATGTACGCATATACGTTTGAATACGTACATATTTACGTGTGAACGCATCTACGTTTACATGTACGGATTTTCACATATGTGGTCGCACCCACAATCATTCACTACTGAAGTGGTTTTGTTTTTATCAATCAACCCATCAAATGACCGTAAAAGATGGTGAAAATGAAAAGCTAAAAAGAGGTTGTCAACTGTTTGTCACCAATGATTGCCGTTATTTCGTCCCTTCCGTCTATTTTCTTTTATTAATCGCTTAATTTATTAATTAAATAACTTATTTAACTATTCATAAAGTTTTTTTCCAATCATTCAATTTATTATTTATCCTATAATTTTATCATCCTAAATTTTACTCAATGATTAATTGCTAATTAATGCTTATTAAACCACTTTTTTAATTACATTTTATCATCACTTTAATATTACTTATTATTACATTATTCCTATTTACTTAATCCATTTTTTTACTTACCTTCTTTTTTTTGCTCTTTTTTATCAGCCAACTTTTTTTTCAACTATCTACTACTCACAAAAATATTATCATCATTCTTTTCTCATTACTTATCATCACTTTCTACTTCCCGCTTCACTTCATCTTTGCTCATTTCGAGAAATTTTACATCTGCGAAACTGATCCTGTTTGCGAAATAATGAATCGAAATTCTCTTCCTCATCATTAAATGCTAGAAAAATATTGCGACAGATACTGATAAGTCCAGTTTTGTCCTATGCCAATAATTTTATAATTAATTCTTTCATCTTTTCAATTACAATTAATTAATTATAATTAATTCTTTTATCTTTTCAATTCCATTGTTACAGCTTTCTCCTCTCATCCAATTCATTAATATTCGTCATTTCAAACAATTTAATTATTATTGAAAGGCAATAAGCTTAATCCTTTTTAAACATTTATCATTTTGCATATGTAAAATTTCATTTCATTTATTCATTGATAAAATTTTTGATTTTTTAAACAAAACTAACGAAGTTTCAATTTTTTAATTAAAATTTTATTAATAAAAAATTTGAAAATATGAATAATATCTGCTTATTATAATAATTAGTTTCATTTCTCTCGAATAATTAAAATATTTTTGGGTATGTTTTATTGAATCAAAATATTACATTTTATTATTTTCTTATTTGCATCCATTCATTCATATTGATTAACTTGTAAATTTAAATATAATTTTTAATTTTCCTTTTTTAAGGCAATAAATTTTTTTCTTTTAAGGTGATGAATCTTTCTTCGCTACAATTATTTGCATTTTTTCTTTCACATCAATATGCATTCTAAGCAATTCACAAAAGGTAAGT
>NW_018109086.1:2573-8139 GCF_000183805.2 Loa loa | reverse complement strand
AGAGAGAGGAGGAGAGAGAGAGAGAGAGAGAAAAGCTAAAAATTGAATTTACTCTTTTTCGTTCCTTCAACAATTATTGACCATTTTTTTATGATTTAAATAAAAAACAAACAATGAAGTGCATGGTCATTTTGTTCAATTTTATTTCATTCAAATTGCAATAAACAGAAAAAAAAAACCGGAATATACCATTTTCCGTTTATGGAATAATCCGGTTATTCCGGAATCATTTAGGTTTAATATAAAAACTAACAGAAACTACTATTGTACTGTGTATATCTCTCTCATTAATTCTTTAACTTTAATTACTTTCATAATAATAATTAAAATTTATTCAATTCTTTCCTCTCCCTAAGCAACATATTATTTCTTTTTCTCTCTAACAACTAATAAAAATATGACTAAACATTTTTGAAATTAATTTTATTCCCTAATATTTGTCATAATCTTTCCTTTCGAAATGTCGTCTATTGCCTTTTTTTCTTTTCCCTTTAAATGTCATTTTTCAAATCAGTTATACTTTTGAAAAATTGCAGCAAAATTGTGAAAAGGAAATATTCGTACAGAAAAAGGACATCAATGTACAGTAATCGATCAATTTTACTTTTTAATTGTCCATTTGTCCATTCGTCCATTTCGTATGGCAAATTTTCCGCTTATCGATTGATTGAACTTTTCGTCATATTGAATCGCTAAAATATGAATGGGATAAATTGAAGTGTTAATGAGTTAATTAATTATTTAACATGCATTATTTACTTAATAAAATACATTTTTTGTCTTTAAAAATTTTCCCGAAGTTCAAAGGTCAACTATATGTTTTTCATTTATTGCAAATTCATTGAGGTAAATATACTTCATATATGACAAGACATTGAAAAAGCCTTTTGTGACATTGTCTCTTTCAATCTTTTCGTTGAATATTAAGGTGTGAAATGAGCGCTGAAGCGCAAAATAATTGACTTTGAAAGGAGAGAATCTTTCTTTTCTTCCTCCCATAAAATACATTCCTTTTCAGTCATCAAATCTTCTTTGATGGAATTATTCAGTTATGCCACTTTTAATGATGTGACACTGTTGACAGATTGTCAAAATAGTAAGGTTCATTTTATGTTGAAAATGTCAGCATTATTAGAGTGTAACTCTCCGTTAACTCTAACCTTTAATGAATATGATAAAATTCTCGATACTCTCGATATCATTCATATCTCTTATTTTTCATCTGATGAGTTTGTAATCAATTTGTGATATTTATGATTAATTATTTCAGTTTCATTGAGCAAATTAATTGATCAAAGTTAAATTAATTGATTAATTGATGAGTTCTGCTCTTTTAGCAAATAATCAGTTACACCATTCTCCTATTTCCTTTCAATCGTTTAAAATGAAATGGTTGAAAGTATTGGAATATTTATGTAAAAACAATTTCGGGACAGTTTTCAAATAAATTTCTTTCTTATCAATCTTGATTAGCTTTTATCAATCTTCAAATTGATCATGAATTTTGATCTTTGAAAAAAAGTCTTTTGAGCACTGTCAACTATTTCCTTTTCATTGATAATTTTCATGATTAAAAACTAATCCAGGCTTAATTTTTATTCTCGCATATCATTCCTTAAATTTTACCATTTGGAGTAAAAATAATTCTTAATTATTTAATTAATGGCAACTAAATTTACCTGAATTTTACAGGATTTCATGCTTTTCCAATTTTTTTGTCCTTGTATTTTAAATATTTTTCAATATCTATTATAAGATATGTGAAAATTATTTTATTGGAAGATTGAAAGAATTCAGGTAAGCGAAGGTAAAATGGGAAAGTTATTCTTACTTTATCTTACAATGGTTCTCTGTCGAGATTTAGCCAAGAAAAACAAGAAAAAAAATTTGATAATTTACGAAAGTTTGAAATAATGGACAATCCCTGGAATGCTAGATAAAGGTCAGTTGCTGGTTAGTATGTATGTGATCTTTGCGGAGTTGATCTTCATCTACAACTGACATTTGTCACCCTTCCATTTTCGAGATGAGCGTAGAAAGTAATTAGACACTGAGTCAGCTGTTACCTATGAAGCAGAATTCGAAGTGAAATTGAAGTATCGGCTATACTTTTGAAGATCCTTCTTAGAGGATAATACCATAAGAGTTAAAAAGTTTACTAATTGATAGTAATAAATGGACCGCCAATTTTGCTAAAATATTTCTTTTGCGTATTAAATAGTAAAATGAGATTAATTTTAAATTTTATCATTCATAATTACTATTCCGTTTAAGAGGAAAAAGATAGTAAACATTTTGCTTCTTTCCTATTACTTTATCCTTTTTCCGTTTCCTGAAAGAAAAAAAAAGAAAAAAATTGGAAACCGGAGAAAGTTTATTCAAATGTTAAAAAATTGGAAACCGGAGAAGGTTTATTCAAATGTTAAAAAATTAGAAACCGAAGAAGGTTTATTCGAATTTAAAAAATTGGAAACCGAAGAAGGTTTATTCAAATGTTAAAAAATTGGAAACCGAAGAAGGTTTATTCAAATGTTAAAAAATTGGAAACCGGAGAAGGTTTATTCAAATGTCAAAAAATTAGAAACCGAAGAAGGTTCATTCAAACTTAAAGAGAGCAAAAATAAAAAGAGGAAAAAATATGATAGAATGAAATGGTAATAGGAAGAAGAAATAATGAGAAAGAAAGTTATAAATCAAAAATTAAACTTCTCATTGTCGTATTGTTTTTTTTCAACATTAATTCATTCAACTATTATTACAACTTTTTGTTTTGTGTAATAATTGAAAAAAATTTAATTTAATTAGAGAAAAAGAGTTATTCCTTTTTTTAAAAAAAAAAAAAAAAAATGTATCTATTTGATTTCTACGAACAAAATGTCATCTCTTAAAACCGGTAAATAGTAAAGATGAAGTTAATGAGAGAAAGGAAAAAAAACAATTTAACCAATAAGAATGTTAGAAACATTTAAATTCAATTAAAAACTATTGGAAATTTTTGTTGACAATTTATATATACTATTATTGTTGTTCTTGTTATAATGTGACTTCATCTTTATTTGTCGGTTTTAAATAATTAAATTAATTATTGAAAAAGTTTAATTAAAAATTATCTTTTAATTAGTCTTCTATAATTAATATAACAAATGATATTTGTACGATAGGGATTTTTTGCAAATATTTTCCTAAATTTAATTCAGTTATTAGATTTTGTATATAATAATTTTGGGCTATTATCGTATTGCTTAAAATTACATTGCACTTATTATGGATTTTTTTTTTTTCATTTTTGCATATTATAATTAATCATTTGCAAATTTTATTATTAAAATTATCCAAATGTTTCATTTTTATTATTATTTTTATGTTTTTTGAGAGGGAAAAATTTGTCGTTTAAAAAAGAATTTAAAATTTAAGAAGACAAATTTTCAAATTTTAAACAAAATTTCCTCTTTTGTTACATTTTTATTACAATCAATTAATTAACTGCATTGAAAATTATTACAATCATAAATTAATTATTTAAACTTTTTTTCCTTTTTTTTTTTTTTTTTACTTAGTATGGAAAATCAAAGATTTGGGAATATGAAGGAGTCAAAAGAGCAAAATGATCAATTAGCAGAAGGAGTACCACGAACACAACAACAACTTCAGGGTTCCGTAGCAGTAGTACCACAACAGATCCTTGGGTCATCATCATCATCATCATCATCATCATCCTCAATAAAACCATCAACAACACCAATTGCATTTCTACAACATACAGCAGCAGCACCAGCAGATCTAGCAATAGATGAAGGAGGTGGAGCTCGAGATGTGATCCGGGTACGTCAACGCCCTCATATACCACCGAAACCACAGATGGACACCGTCAGATACAGCATGGCGAATGTACAAGGTCAGTTTTTCCCTTCTTTTTTTCTTCTCTCTCTCTCTCTCCCTCTCTCCCTCTCTCTTTTTTCCTCTGTATGTATATGATGTATAAATTTATGGTTAATTATCAGTAAAAGATAAGAAAGATAAGGAATATAATATTATGAATAGTAAATATTTTGTTAAATAAAATATTCCTTATTTATTAATGATTTTATTAAATTTGGCTCATTTCTTCATTCATATCAATAAACGTTGAATGTATTAAAATAAATTGAAAAATGAGAAATAAATGTAGCAAATAAGTAGTCTAGTTAGGATTGATATCTAACAATTTAATTTCTTGGCCACTCAAAAATTGGCCAAGAAATTAGTTAGTGTAGAAATTATGAATTCAATTCGTTATTTAAAAGCTTACGAATACAAATGTCACCAAAATAATTTCATATCATTAGTAGTTGTGTAATAAGTGGGATGTTAACTTTACACAGATCTTGTAATCAAGAATGATTGTTTAATTTTTCCACTGAAAATTATCCACTGAAAATTTCAACTTGATTCAGTTGAAGTGTTACTCTCTCCCTCTCTCTCTCTCTCTCTCTCTTCTTGTTTATTTCTAGCTTACTACTTTATCACTTTATTGAATTTTCCAAAATTTTACAATTCAAATTTAAATTAAATCCCTTGTGGAATTTGCAATCATTGAACATTTTTGCTTTTCAATTTAATCCATAATTTTAGCTTTTTGCATTCAAATTTACTTTTTATAGATTTAACAAAATATTAAAAATAAATAGTTGACAAAATTTTTGTCACAAAATTGTCATCGAATTTTTATTTTTAACCTCTTTCTTATTTCTATTTTGAATAAGGTAAGTTTTGAGTACCTGAACAAATATTCATGCTAATTAAAGCATTTTCTTATAGAACTGACAGTTTTACTTTCCAAAAAGTATGCGCAAATGTAATTTGATAATTAGTCATAAATTCTTCCTTTCTTTTTCTTAAACAACAATTATTTAAGTTTTATAAAATACCAATTAACTGAAAATAAATTAGGTAAAGCAGGGAATGTTTAATGATTGTTAATATCATAAAGAGTTGAAAAGAATAAAAATTATAAGTAAATATGATTAAATCATTAATGTTATATACAAAATGATTTGCAATAATTTGTAAATTTTTGTTTAATTTTTTATAATTTATAGGAAATGATAATTTTTGCTTAGAAATTTGAATAAATTTCCTAATTTAATTTTTTGTTAAAATTTGAAATAAATATTTAAAGGAAAATAAATTTCAGAAAGTTGTGATTGGGAATTGGATACTTTATTAGGTGAGCTATCAGCTCTTGAACAACAACTTACTGTTAGTGGTGATCAGGCTCTTCTTGGCCTTCCAACACTTCCTACAACTACTTCACGTGAAAGTAGCCTTAATCAAAGTAAACGAAATAGTACACTTTCAACTTCAATTATACAACAACATAATGATACAAAAAGGTTAGCATAATATAAAATTTTTTTTTTTTCTTTAAACATTTCAATTTTATTTATTTTTTCATTAGTTTATTCATTTGTTTATCGATTTGTTTATGTTATCATTTTGTTTGTTTTGCTTTTTTTTTGGCATTTTTATCTTCTCTTACAATTGAAAATGAAATTAAATATTTGCTGATTTTTTTTTTTTTTTATTT
>NW_018109086.1:0-1328 GCF_000183805.2 Loa loa | reverse complement strand
AAGGAGTAAATTAGAAGGGATACTTTCTAGGAGTAGAATGGAAAGGGACATTAACTAGGAGAGACATTTTCCAGAAGTAGACTAGAAGGGACATTTTAGAACTAGACTAGGAAAGACTTTCCAGACGTACGTAGATTAGGAAGATGTTATTATCTTTTGATACCAAATCGAGTGTACATTTTAATTTCCGGAATAGAATTTTGGTCTATTTCAAAATTGGCACTCTTTCAGATATCTTCAGATTTCATTATTTAAAATAATTAATCCGTCAATTTTTCATTTCTATTATCACTTCGAATTGTTTAACTAAGCTTAATTATTTTAAATACTTTGATAATTTAGAGCTTATGCGAGTAAGTAAAAGTATAAGTATGGTTAGTAAGTAAAAGATTTATTAGGTATAAGTATGGTTAGTAAGTAAAAGATTTATTAGGTATAAGTATGGTTAGAAAATGCTAATAAATAATGCTTCTTAGTAAATGCTTACTCACTTTACATAATGTGCATTTCAATTTATCAAATCTCATATTTTATTTTTTTTTACTTTTTGTAATATTTTTGCTAAGGAATATTTTATTCTTAAAAAAAAAAAAACTTTTGCTTTTTCTACGCTTTAAATATTTTTACAAATAATTAAAGAGTAAAAAATAACTAAGAAGATCTTATTATTAATTAATTATCACTGTTAGATGATAGATCGGCTTATGAATTTCATTTCAAAAAATAAAAAATAAAATAACATTTGATGGTTTGCGTTTCATTTCATATTAAAATATAAAAAAATAAAATTTATAGATGATGATAAAAAAAAAAAATTCAAATCCTCCCATATATGAAAATATCTGAAGGATGACTTGCAGAAAAAAAAAAAAATTTTAACTATAATGATAGGAGTGGTTATCTCTGTCCCATACTTGTGTAATTTGAATCATTAAGATTGTTATCCATTCAAAATTCAACACATCTTCTATATGGATTCATGGAATCAATATAAATGATAAAATTCTCTTTCAATCGATAATTTAAATCATTTAATTCAATTCATGAAGTTTTTTTTTTTTTTCAGGACTGGTCTTCAATCTAATGCGCAACATTCGTACTCTTATCATGATAATTTCACGCATAGCTCAGGTACTGGAACTGTTATATCAACAGATTGTCCAAGTCCTGATCGTGATTCTGCTTTTGGTGATTCTTCTAGTACTGAATCTCGAAATAACAATCGAAATTGCCGAAACTCAGCTATCTCATGTTCCGATAGCTGTCGAGGTTCACTTAATACGCCAAGTCCAACTCAACAGGTTGGATTATTTATCTTTCTTTTTTTT
>NW_018109085.1:6410-8191 GCF_000183805.2 Loa loa | reverse complement strand
AATACTGAGATTTAATCGTTTTTGGTACAAATACTGCAGTGATTTCCATTAAAAACTTTGCATCAATTAAAAGTGACAGTCGAATGGTCATAATACTTGAATGGTAATGATAATGAAGTGATACTTGGGTGATAATGAAATCTCTCTGTTTCTAAATGTACTAAGATTTGTAAGCAGAAGGCATAATAGCGGAAACAATTTAATTAAGGAATGCAATTAGAATTAGAATTGAGCCAATATACCAAGAGTGTAATTCATTCCGCCCCGAAAGATCAATACAAAACTCTACTAAATATTTAATATTCAATGGGTATATTAAATCACTGTCATGTTTGTCCTTAACTCTAACAATTTTTTTCAGTGGATACTGGACATTTCTCTCCACATTGCATATCCATAAAGTGAGTTAATTAAAGCTTAATGCATACATCAGTATGCAACACCCCAAAGTATTATGTTTATAGTGAATTGAATTCTCCATAGGATTTAATTTCTAGAGCTTATTAAAAGTACGATCTTCTGAACCTAATGAGATAATCATGGTTCCCAGGATGAAGTGAAATTGTTCATTGCAATTGTCGACGATGTTGAATCTACTCGTGGATGCGCTGTAAGTTTAGAACAGGAGGTAGTCAATACATTTCGAGGGAAAGTGGGGAGTGCGCCAATTTGTGTTGTTGCTCAATCGGATAATCGAAAGAAGATGTAAGTTAGACTTGATTGTTTCTTGGCTAACAGATCAATCTAGAATGGAGTAACATCGAAAGGAATTGGTTACGATAATATTCGTCCACAAAATTTGTGTGATATGGATAACATCAATTCCGATGCCGAATAAGAATATCCAAACGGTTTCTGAAATAGAACGAATGCTATCATAATTATAGACAGATAATGAATATTTCAATTTTACCGAAACAAATATATCAATTTTAGCAAACGCAACAAACACTTGACAACGGTTGGCAAAGTGTTGGTATTCTACGGATCTGACGTAAAAGCATGGACTATTCTCGCAGTTACAAATAGCAGCGAAGAGTTGAGAACAAAGTTTGAGAACTGGAAGGTTTGACTTGTTTATTCGCTCTAATTGTTTTTTAATTTACTTCAGTTTATTCGTAATCGTTGATATTTTGAAGTCATTTTCTCATTAAAAGCATGTTAATTCTTCAAAATTTTGGGGTTTGACTGCATTCCTTACATGACTTCACGTGTTGTCAAAATTTATCAAAAACATGCCCGTTATAACTTTTCTAATTGTGTCCTTTTTCAGCGGAAGGAATTGCGCTATCTTAGCAGTCATCAACTAATAGCCTTCCATTTTACTGTGGTCAATGGCACTGAACCGGAGGATAGCGAAGAGATATTCAGGTAAGATATTAAGAATATTCAGCAAGACATTCATGATCAGTTTCCCGAATCACATATTGTTGTATTACGGAAATGTCACAGCAAAAGTAAACAGGGTTCTGTTGGCTTTGCTTTTTCTCTGATCTAATAAGACTGTGAATATTTGTTTGCAGTAATACATTCCCAGACATTCCGCTAAGTACGTTACGTTTACTTGATGAATCATCGATGACTGGAGTTGCCCATGGAAATCGTTTCCATCCTGGTCCTGTGTATGCAATGGTTGGTTTTCGAAAATTTGGTGGAGAAAATTCTACCGGGGAAAATGTTTCAGAGATATAATGATTGACTATTTCACAGACACAGTTCAGATGAATTTTGGTGAATGATTCAGTTGTTTTTTCAGCAGTTAAGGCCATAAAGACATTGTT
>NW_018109085.1:2902-5449 GCF_000183805.2 Loa loa | reverse complement strand
AATTAAGAATATTCAGCAAGACATTCATGATCAGTTTCCCGAATCACATATTGTTGTATTACGGAAATGTCACAGCAAAAGTAAACAGGGTTCTGTTGGCTTTGCTTTTTCTCTGATCTAATAAGACTGTGAATATTTGTTTGCAGTAATACATTCCCAGACATTCCGCTAAGTACGTTACGTTTACTTGATGAATCATCGATGACTGGAGTTGCCCATGGAAATCGTTTCCATCCTGGTCCTGTGTATGCAATGGTTGGTTTTCGAAAATTTGGTGGAGAAAATTCTACCGGGGAAAATGTTTCAGAGATATAATGATTGACTATTTCACAGACACAGTTCAGATGAATTTTGGTGAATGATTCAGTTGTTTTTTCAGCAGTTAAGGCCATAAAGACATTGTTATGAAGATGTGATAAATATTTGGTAATATATAAAAACGGATGATTCATTTGAAGTGTCGAATATCATGCAAAATATGCAAACTAAACAGCCAATATGTTGATTACTGCATACTTTTTCAAAGTGCAATGCCAAAGGTGCACAGAGCCAGAAGTGCGAATCCGGCTCAGTGGAACGGAACGGAAGTATGATGCATGAAACAGGATTTTATGAATTCCTACGATAATAATTTGACTGTCGGTTAGTTGATGGGTCATTAAGTTGGGGATATGTTACGGGCAGATGTATTTAGCGAATAGAATGAATATCGTACTCTTTCTGATCTCTGACTGGTTCGATCTTTTCACTATAAAATTTCCATATTTTCCATCAGAATTCAAACCGCTTTCCTCCTCATTAAATTCGTTTCTATAAATTCTTTCACTCATTTCATAGCCTTGATTAGTCATAGTAGCTAGTTCATTTTTTTTCGAGTTAAATTATGAGTTAGTACCCAATTCTGTGCTTACCATAACTGAGATAACCTATCACCAGTTTGATGGGATAAATCGAATTAAATATAAAATGGACGAAGATGGAATTTTTGAATAACTTATGAGTTAATATGTAAACAAATGTGCAACTTCTAAAATATTGAAAAAATTTTCTAAATCCTTGAATTTTCTCAAAATATTTTGAACTGTGGAATGAATTTTTGAACCCTCAAATCTTTTATTTTTTGAATTACATTTCTGAATTAATGGAGTTTTCAAATTATTGGAAATTCATGAGACTTCTCGAATTTCTAATCTCGAATTCTTAAACTTTCGAGTTTCTCCAATTTTTGAAATATCGCGGAACTTTATAAAATTTTTCCAGTTTCTCTTAAAATCTTTTCATTTTTTACTTTTTGCATGTCTTTTTTTGCAACTTCATTAATTGCATGCCTTTCCTGTAGTTTCACTAACCGCATTTTTTTTTTGTCAATCATTTTTTTGTCAGTTTCATGCCTTTCATGCATGCTTTTTGCATGCTTTCCTGTCAACCACTCTTATAGGACAACAGTTTGTCTAATTGCAGTTATCAAATCCTTTCTTATTAACTTTATTCTCGGTATTTATTTTTGTTTAATTCTAATTGCTGCATGCTTTTCATTTACGTCGTTCATCTGCAATTCACTCCAACAACTGTTTCTACCTGTTGTTGATGCATGCCATTTTGTAGTTTTATTCACTGCATGTTTTTTTTCCATTAATTTGATTTGTTGAGTAATATTTCGGTTTAATCACAGTTATAGAATCTTTTTTTGTTGACTTTATTTTCTGTGTGCATGCTGAATTGCTTCGGTTTATAGCATGTTTTTATGCTAATTTCAATCAGCATGCGGTCTTTTTTTTGCAATTTGTATATTACCTGTAATTTATGAATACGGACGAAATGTTGAATATATATGATATGCACAGATAATACTTTATGACTAATTGTAAGACAGATCTTCTTTCCTTAATTATAATTAAAAAATTGAAAAGTTCCCCAAATCCATTTTACATTTTGGGAAAATAACCGCAAAAGGCTTCAAAAAATTAATGCTTAAATCAGCTTTTATTATTGAATTCGAGCTCTCACGTTATATGGCATAATAATGATTGAATGGAATGTCATGCGAATGTCTTATAATTCATTACAATACAGTAAATATATTCTTGAACAATATGTCATTAAGAGCGAATATGTTCTGAAGTAGAAAGATCGACAGGAAATCTTTATTAATAGACACAGTGTCTATGAGCATTTTTTAAACAATGAAAGAAGAAAAAAGTGACGGAACGCTGAATAGTTGAAGACTTAGCAACAGGGCTTTTTATACTTCCGTAGCGGAATCCTGAAGCATATCCTGCTCGATATTAGAGGGATCAATGCTCTATTTTTCGCATTTCTTGAGTACAACAGAAAAGGAACTGATTCACACAGAGAATGATAAGAACGGGGTATTGATTATCCACTTTTACTTTTCAGCGATAATAATATATAATCTTTCATCTGTGTCCATTAAATTTTATTTTTGAACGCTGGAAATCAAATTTTTGTTTTTCGCCGAAATTTTTGGAATTCGAATTCTGTCAGTAAATGTATCGATTTCTTTTAAAACTGACAAATTTTAAGTGT
>NW_018109085.1:0-2317 GCF_000183805.2 Loa loa | reverse complement strand
AATGCTCTATTTTTTCGCATTTCTTGAGTACAACAGAAAAGGAACTGATTCACACAGAGAATGATAAGAACGGGGTATTGATTATACACTTTTACTTTTCAGCGATAATAATATATAATCTTTCATCTGTGTCCATTAAATTTTATTTTTGAACGCTGGAAATCAAATTTTTGTTTTTCGCCGAAATTTTTGGAATTCGAATTCTGTCAGTAAATGTATCGATTTCTTTTAAAACTGACAAATTTTAAGTGTTGTTAAAATTTCTTTAATGTTATTGATAAATACATCTGTTGAATCTCTAGATAGCGCACGTTTTCGTATTGATAAGCTAATAATGTGCAAGCGTGCATTATTGAAAAATCGTTATTGATAGTAATAATTGTTATATGAGGCCAATAGTTGCTGCTTCTGATTAGTTAATAATAATACTAAATTGATCACAGAAATGATGTTACATTTACCTGACATGAAACCGAATACGCTTATATAACATTTCAGGTGGTAGAAAAAGTTTGCCGGCGTGTTTTTAACTACAGACAAAAATATGTTGTCAAAGGAATTAGAAGTCTTTATCCGGAAGAACTGGCGAAAAATTTGGCTGATGACTTGTTGAGGCGATGTAGAATCGACCCTACAACTACTGCAATATGTCTTGGAGTAGAACAGTTTGCTGACATATGCTATGTTTATGAGGAACACTGCCGAAAGTACTTTTTAAGGCGTCTCTTTTGCTTTACAATAATATGGTGTACTACTATTGTGGCAGTACTTTGCTGCGCACCTTTCAATGCGGTATTCTAGTTTAATTGATCGGGCAAATGTAACAAAGACTTGTTTCTGGTACCTTAGATTCTTCTATTACTACAAACTGCTCGTGATAATAAATTATAAGTTTCCATGGAGTTTAGTAATGGTTTTAATCTGCAACATTAGTTTTGTTCTTTATCAAGTTTCCAAAATTATGTCAATATATATAATTTGTTTCACTCGTTTCAGGTACCCTGGCGTATTTCTATACGAGCATTCAAATCAAGGTCGTACACTGGAAGAACTTGCACGACTTCCAAATGCTATACCACCACCAAATCCCTTTGCTAAAGATTTCCCATCGGAAGGCGTAAAATTATCAGATGCTGTAGCATTATTTCACAAATAACTGTGCGGAAAAATGAACAAAGCATTAAGCGGGTTACTAATAAAGAAAATATGTTATTTCGAACTCATCAATTAATATGAAATGTATAAATTTGCTGCAAGTTATTTATATTATATGTTATCTGTTGAATGTATTATTTCTTGGTAATTCAAATTATCGGTTGTATATATGGATAAACAGTGAATCTTCTAGATTGTTTTTGCATATCATTTAATTTTTTGGGTTTCATGTCCTTTTAGACCCAATAATTATCATTATCACTTTGAGATGTATTTTTTTACTTCAAGTAAATTACTAGAAAAGGGAACACGATTTGGATGCTGTGCCACCTGGATTAATTCTCAATAGTTACTTCGTATCACATACCTTGAAAGACGTTATAATGTCAATCATTTCACAATGAATACGATCAACTTATCGATAAATTAGTCAAATATCTTCTATATGAATTGGTTGTTGAAGCATTCGAATTCAATCTATGATTATTTTAGAACGAGGACTATATCGCATCATTGATTCAGAGGATCACAGACTACTATGTCTACCTTGACACCAATGAAACTTAACGAACAGGTCGCATTATTGGGATATTTGATGTAGTTGGGAAGTTTGGAAGTTTACGGGGATCTTAGTAACGCTTTTGAGATTTGTTATAGCTGAATACATTATATTCTTCGGTAGAGTCGGAATTGTTACTTGATTATTAGTTAAATGGAAACCAAGTTTAAAGGTTGCAGTCCCAGATTATTGCTAGAATATTGATTATTGTTATTTCATATTCCCAGATTATTGATTATTGTTATTTTAGATTATTAGCTCTTTCTGCTTGTTTCAATTTAAAATTTTTAATTTGATTAAAACCACTTATTTCAGATCATTTCTATGCGGAAACCTGTTGAAAGAGCTCGTGTTCGGCTATGTCGACGGCTGATCAGACAAAGGAAATTGCTTCAAAAAATCGAAAGACGAAAAGAAAGCTCGCAAAGTAGATCGAATCGCCGAAGAAATCGACCGTTGCAAAGTATTTTATGATTGTAACTTTGTTAACTCATTGTTTGGAATATGTCAAGCGTATTGATATAAGATTTGCAGACAACAATTTTTCATATCAGATATTAATTTGCACTGAATTGTTTCAGAAAGTATGTCGAGACGATGTGT
>NW_018109084.1:7227-8198 GCF_000183805.2 Loa loa | reverse complement strand
TAAATTTTTATAATATGATTTTCTCTCTTTCAGTAATATCACGCAAGGCTGATTTATTATCAGACACCGTTTTTTTCCCTCTTTGACAATAACAGCAACAAAAAACAAAAAACGTAGGGAATAGAAAATTAATTTTATCAATTTATAGTCTGATAATTTCCCATACTTAACAAAATTATCACTCATATCACTCCATATGCTTATATTAATTTATAATTTAACATTCTATGGCTTTCATTTTTGCGGTACTTCCCTTCATTTTCTATTTTTCTTTCGCCTTCTTTTTTCTCTTTCTCTCACTTTAATTTAGTAGTTTTTTACAAATTATTTTATTTAATTTTATCCATTACGAATTAATGTTAGATAAATGCTTCGCAGACAATATTTTGCATAATTCATTAATTTAAAATAATATATCAATTTCATTTCTATTTTTTTCGTTTTTTTGTTGCTTTTTTTTTAATCATCTTTTCTCCCACTTCAATGCCTGATTTAATACCTGATTTTCTTCCCGTAATTTTTTCTTTCTTTTTAATTTTTCCTTTTTCCTCCTTCTTCTTCTACCCACTTTTCTCATTTTTCTCACTTCCACTTCCACTCCTTTTCTGATTGTCAACAATTTTACCAAATTTCAATTCTAGTTTTGAAATTTCCATGATACTTCCGCACCAGTTGTAATTGTAATTCAACTCCCACACATTAAATGTTTGTGATTTTCAATCATTGATTGAAAATTCTTGAAAAACTTTTGAATTTGATTCCCTGATGCTGCAATTTGAATCATAAAATTTTTGAAAAATTTAATTTTAAGAAAATCATATCTTTTTATTTTCATAAATAATTAAAAATTCCTCTGCTCTTTTTCTGCTATTCTTTTCCCTCTCTAATTTTCTTTCTTATTTTATCATTTTCTTGAACTTAACCTTTTATCCCATTTATCATTTTATCTATTTCAATATTTCCTCTTTTTC
>NW_018109084.1:6285-7207 GCF_000183805.2 Loa loa | reverse complement strand
TGGCAATAAATGTCTATTTTTATCTATTTATTCTAATTTGATGCAAGTTTTTTTTCTTTTTTTTTACTATCAGAAAAGCCTTTCAATCATCATATTCATCCATCATACATCTATTCATTCTTTTTAGCAAACATATCATTCAAATACAGTAATCTTTCTATACATAATCAAAGGTGTTATAATAATAGCATTACATTAAGTTTACTTATATTAGATAACAAATAATTTAAATCTTCCTATTTCATTGATCATAAATTAGATTGATATTGTCAATGTAAATTATAATAAATCAAATTTATCAATCAAAACTTTACAAGTCAAAAATACTGGGATCTTTTTTTTCTTTTTCTTTTTTTTGCATTTAATACTAAGTTTTTGAAAATTAATAGAAAGAAGAAAAAAGCCAAAAAAACTTTTTCCCTGAAAATCGAATAATTAAATAAATGAATGAATTTCTAATGATAATTAGCAATTAAGTAATTTTCCCAAATACAACAAATGTTCATTATTAGCATATCTAAAAAAAAACTTTTTTGCTCAAAATCAAATAATTAAATGAATGAGACAATTTTTAATGACAATTAATAATTAAGTAATTTTTCCAAATGGAAATTTTTTTTAAGTAAATTTTTTCCAAATTCACAAATGTTCATTATTAGCATATCTAAAAAAAAAGAAGGAAAAAAAGAAAATGAAAAATTGGAAATACAATTGTTATTTGTTCATACTTAAATTGCTCTTATCACTCATTAAAACTGTTATGATATGTTAGTTGTTAATTTATATTACTCTTTTAGTAATAAAACAAGAAGGAAACAACATACACGTACACATGCACACACACACACACACACACACACACACACACACACACACATATATATATATATATATATATATATATATATATATATATATATAT
>NW_018109084.1:3354-5489 GCF_000183805.2 Loa loa | reverse complement strand
ATATATATATATATATATATATATATATATATAGCAAATCTTTTATAATTATGCAAATTATAAATTTTTTTCTTTAATGATTGCACTTGCTAATTTTTTTTGTTCATTCCAATTTTTTTATCATTACGTGCATTTTATATGATTAATTAACATCCATTGTTATGAAGTAAAATTTAACTGTAAAAGATCAAAATAAAATAAATTGATAATTGAAATATTTATTTTTCAAAGAAAAGAAAAAAAGAAGGGATCATTTGAAAAAAAGAACAAATAATTTTTGGCATACAATTTCATGACAAATATTTCAATTATCAAAACTTGCATTGTAAAATGATACGTTTTTTTCTTTATCATTTGTAAAATGATAAAATGAATGATAGAGGAATTCAATAATTAAAATTCATTTTAATTATTAATTACGATGCTAATAAATTTGCTCTTTTTACATTCAAATATTTTGCAAATTGAATAATAAATTATACTTCATTTGAATGAACTTATAAATATGAGAATTTAAAAAAAAAAAAAAGGTAGCTTTTAGAAATTGAATGGATAATTTCTGAAATAAATCACTCCATTCATTAATTAAACCAAAAAAATTTTACGACAATTTTTCTATGATACAATTATGCAAATAGTTTGGTAAATAGCACAAATGAATTCCTTTTTTCATCCTCAAAATCTAATCAGTCAATTATTATTTCTTATCACATTGATAATAATTGTAATAGTATTCATCAAATAGTAGTTTTTTTTTTCTAATCAGATAATTCATTTGTACAAATGTCTCAGGTATAATTGTTGTTCATTTTTTAAGTGTATTTTTTTTTTTTATTTTTGACAATAATTTACACAAAATTATTTATCACATATAATCAGTATTGTAAGTGATATATGTTTATCATTTGTAAACCAATTTTGTTAACAATGATAAAAGTGATGTTTTGATACATGAATATTATCATTACTTGAATTGCATTACTGTAAAACTTGTTAATATGTAAGGAATACGAAAACTTGGATTGAATTATACATGTATATATATAAATTATCTTGCATAAATTTTTTTTTTATGAATTTTTCCATCAGTATAATTAAATATGATACGGTGAAATAGTATATAAAAGTGCCATATATAACACAGTTAAATGATTTTAAGCAAACCTACAAAAGATGTAATCAATAATTAATAATTGATTTCCAATTAATTGAAACGAAACGGTTTTATTCCGAATCAATCACAACAATTTTCTTCCGGAAAATGAACAAAAAAAGAAAAAAAACACCGTCCCTGTGAAATTAATTTTTGTTTTTTTTTTGCCATATTGCTGTTCGGAAATTATTTACACTTAATGAATATAAATGATTTTCGATTATTGAATTTGTGCATAAATTATATTATTTTATATTAATTATACTAAATGATGTAATGCATTAATAATATGTTAAATTATGCATTAAATTATGTATAAGTTATAATTCCATTCTTTCATTATTTCATTTCTTGCAGGTGCATCCATAAGCAACATTGACAAACGATATCATGTTTTGATAACAATGTGACAAAAATAAAGTTGTCAGATAGTTTTTGACGAAATACACAATTTAAAAAAATAAATAAATAAATAACACATAAAAATGGCCGTAATAATAAAATTTAAATCGGAACTAAATTATTACACATTTTAGTTCGATGGAAAATTAATTTGGATAATTAACTGAATGATTAATTTTGTATGATCACTAAATGAGTAGTAAAATAATTTAAAGAATAATCTTTTTTTCTTTTTTATTTTTAATTTCAAATTATTATTTTACCTTTTCTTCTCATTTTTTCTCTTCTTAAAGTAATAAGGAAATTCTTGTTTTTCCTTTTTTTCCCATTTTCTTTTTTTTTTTCTTCTATTTAATCATGAATACTTTAAATGATATCACACTACAATCAGGAATTTTGAAATGATGATAAGATGGGTAAAACTTGTTAATTTAGATAAGTAAGTTAATTTCTATGTCAAATTAATGAAATGATTTTTATTAGTATCAATTTTTTCTAACATCATTTAAATCATTTAAATTTATCGACGTCAAATGGATAATTTGTTTTTCGTTTTTTTGATTTACCAATATTAAATTTT
>NW_018109084.1:0-2322 GCF_000183805.2 Loa loa | reverse complement strand
TTTGATATATTTCATTCATTAATCGATAATTTTCATATTCAATTAATGAATTATTGCTTGTTTCTTTTTTTTTCATTAATAAATGCTTTTTTTTCAACAAATGCTTTGTAATTGATAATTTTCATATCAATTAATGAATTCAATCAATTATTGATTATATGTTCAAATTGATTTTATTGCTAATTTTCATCCCATATTTAAGTATACCTCAAACATATATGTTTAATTGAAATTCTTATTTAAAATATACAATCAAAATTTTGTTTCAAATTAAATTTTTTTTATTTATTTTTAAGATTGAAAAAGAATTTTCCCACTAGGTGGGAAGTAAAAAGAACAAAAAAGGCAATCATTTAACAAATTTGTTTTAAAATTTCATTAAATTCATGCAAAATCACTTTTATTTCGATGATTCAATGAAATTTATTGCATGAAAATTTCATTTGAATAAATATTTGAAAATGTATAATAGATTTGATAATAATTTCGTTTAAATTTTTAAATACTTTTAAAAAATAGAATAATTAGATGAAATTTTAATTTATCCTCTAATTTTTGTAATAAATTGGTGGAAGTTTTTTCCTTTTTTTTTTTTTTAACATTAATTTCTTATTTACATTATTGTATGCCTTATCATTGGCAGTTGTTTGTTTGTTTGTTTTTTTTTGGAAATTATTAAATTTAATTATATCAAACAAGCATTAATTAATATGTTTGAATATTAGAAAGAAAAAATTTTAAAAAATTTAACGGAAAAAAAAGAAAAGAAATTAAATGAAACGAAAAGAAAAAAAAAGAGAGAATGAAAAAAAAAGGAATGGATACATGTGAAATATATTATTTGTGATAAAATTGTTCGTTTCACATCTTGACAAACTCTTTGAAAAAAAAAAAAACTCGTTTCTTTTTTCTTGCAATGTACTCCATAACTACATACTTATTTCCGAACACGTAAATTACGTTTGAAATTCTCGAGATATCAACAATTAGATATATTTGTAGTTTACGTCATCACGAACACGTAAATTACGTTTAACTTTTGGAACATCAACAATTAGACATATTCGTAGTTTGCGTCAATTATTACATGCGATTATACAAATGATAGTTATGAAGTGTGTGCAAAAAAACAAAAAAAAAAAAAAGGAAAGAAATAAAAGAAAAAAGGGGAAATTACATCTTAAAGATATTAATCAAGTATTTATAGCAATTAATTAATTATCCGAAATAAAGGCATTCAGGTTTATGTACAAAATTAGGCCTAGAATAAAATCAGGCTAAAGATAGAGTATGCAAGGTCAAAGATTATATTTAATTATTATATGCATATAATGAAAATTTACATGATCCGTAGTCATTTTGATTTGCAGTAGCTAATTTCAATAAAACATTTTTAACTTACAAAATTAGGCCCAAAATGAAACCAGGCCAAAGATAGAGTATACAAAATTAAAAATTATATATAAATATTATATGCATATAATGAAAAGTTAAATGATCTGTAATCATTTAATTTGTAGTAGCTAATTACAATAAAACTTCACCTGATTTTAATTATAATTTTCAGTAAACTAGCATATACGAATTCATTTGTGGCATACATTTAGTGGAACATTAATTAATAAATTAATTAAACGAATTAGGTGAAACGATTGTATGAAAATAGAATGAATTCTGTAAATGCTAGGCAATTGCAAATTTTTTTCCCCAAAATTTAAACAAATATTTTTGCTAAACCTTTTTTAATTCAATCAATTTCAATTAGCAAAAAAAAAAAGTATTAATATTTGTATGGAAGTAATCTGGCATATTTTTATCATAAAAAGTACAAATTTGTCACTTTTTTTTTCAATTTTTAAACTAATATTTTCATACAATATTTGAGAACATCAGAAATTAATTAATACAACTTTGTACTTTTAATAAATTCAAATTATAGTAATGATTGTTAATCAGAATGATCCAATTGATATGATGAAACGAATTCATGAATAAACAATACACGATTCGATTGAAATAATTATCAAATTTTAATTCCTACACCATCATTAATCATTAATTGATTAATAAATTACAAATTACAATCTAATTAGCAATTATTGCAGCTAGCTATATCTATATACATATATAAATTATTAATCGATAATTAATATAAGAAATTATTATTTTAATCCATTTTTGTCTTAAATTTTAATTTGAAAGTAAAATTAATTGATAATGATAAAAATATTTCGGAATAAACAATAGAAAATAAAACGAAGGAATTAAAAAAAAAAAAAAAGGAAAATAGAAGAAAGAATGTCGCTTTAAAATTCTCGGTCA
>NW_018109083.1:6037-8214 GCF_000183805.2 Loa loa | reverse complement strand
AAAAAAAAAGGGTAACAAATATCTTTGTAAAGTTCTTTTTTTTTTTGTCTTTTTCAAAAAAACATTTTTTTTTTCTTTTTTTTTTTTTTAAAATAGCAAATTGAAAAATTATACAACGATGAAATGTTTGCTCATTTTGTTAAAATGTTAATACGCAAAAAAAAAAAAGACAAAAAAAAAAAAAAACCAACAAAACTGTAACACATTTTTGCACAATTCATTTAACATTCAAAATTTGAAAAGCAAAAAAGAACATTTAAAATGCAATGAAAACAAAATTTCAATCGTTTTGTACGATTTGTACAAAGCTTAAAAAAAAATGTTAAATTTGAAATTTTTAAAAAAAAAATTTCAATCGTATAAAACGATTGAAATTTGCACCTCCCATTGAAGTTATTTTCTTTAACTTATAATGTTGTAATCAATTTGAAAGAATTTTTTTTCTCTTTAAGGAAATTTAACCATTTTTTGAAATTTAGTTAACATCTTGTAAGAGATTATATTTTAAATAAAAGAAAAAAAATTACAAATTAAATTTGGAACTTTTTTTCCATTTGTATTACATTAAAATTTACTTTTGGATCGTTAAATTTTTTTTCTTTGGTTTTTATTTTTCTTTTATATTACAACTGAAAGTTGTAAAAATTTTTTTTTGTCCGAAAGTAATTTGAAATTACCTTTACATTTACATAAGATAATCACAATTGATGTAATTATAGTTAAAATATTCACTGAAATAATGGGATAGACTGAATTCAATCATGTACGATTTTATATTTACGTTGACGTTAATTTTCACGTACGTAAAATTTCTTTTATCTTTTTCTTCTTACCGATTCAAATGGTTTTCAAGCTTATAATTCTGTTAGGAAACATTTTTTTTCTTGTGATTTTGGAGCATTGTCAACAGGTGTGCTAAAAATACACTTTTGGACATGAGTACGGTAAAATAAAAACAGGTTTCAAGAAAGCGGGTGAAGGTAAGGAAAGTGAATAATTATCCGCAATCATCCTTACCTTAAAGTAACTTCCAACTTGAAGGATAAGTAATTATGTCAACAAATTGTCAAACTTTAACAAACTTTGACGACAAATACTGATGCTGAATAAGTCAACATTCATGTTATCATCTCAGGAAACTTGAAAATTATTGGAAAATTATTTACTGTAACCTTCTAATAATATTCAAGTTTCATTAGTTGATTTCCTGAGAGCAAACTTGTAAAAAAATTCTTCGATATTTTTGGCGAATAGTTTTGTATATATTCAAGTTTTACTTGACAGTGACGTCTTATTATGTATACCCAATTTTATTTCATCATACTTTATAAATATGTGCATTACGATCCAATAGTTAACTTTAGCATACTGTACTGTAAAGCACAGTATATTCCATTGATACGTGCTATATCGTAATTTATCTTATGACTTATAACGAAATTCTTCGATATTTTTGGCGAGTAGTTTCATTTTTTTTCTTTTTTTGTTTCATATATTCAAGTTTTACCTGATATTGACGACATATTATATATGTATCACAATTTACTCAATCATGCTGTATATACCAATTTTGAATTTTATCATACGGTATTGTACAGTGCACCATATTCCAATGATATTCTAATTTACTCTATCAGATTGTGCATGACTGATTTAAAATGCAATAAGTTAATATACATATATACTCAAACTTATCATACTAAAGAATTTGAATATATTAATATATATATATATATTTGGTTATTACGATCGGTCCTAGAATACTGTATGCAATCAAAGTGGAATAATTAAATAATGAAAATTCGTTACATTAGCTTCCTTATTTCTTATTCTATATGCACCATATCACAAACAACAATGAATGTTTCCCTGGTGTACAATACACCACATTATCAAATGATATCTATGGATACGATCAGAGCGTCATACTGTATCAGATTAGTGTAGGAACAAAATCGGATTAAAGCATGTTAGATGGAAGATTCTCAGACATTTACAGCTATGATTTCAGAAGCTATCATGGCAAAATTCTTTTATCAAACATTAATCATATAGTTCATTTTTAATCTCTTAAAATATTATTCATCAGTTTACTATTTAAATTTTTATCATCCCTCTTCTATTTCCGAATTTCTTTCTTCTCTTTTTCTCTCTTCATTAGTTTACTATGAAAGGTT
>NW_018109083.1:3719-5700 GCF_000183805.2 Loa loa | reverse complement strand
AAAAAAAAAAAAAAAAAAAACCTTTTCTAAGAAGCATCGAATATATTTATTATATTTCTCAGCTAATATTTATCTAAAATTTGTTAGCTGAACAAATTTTTCTTAGATTTTAGAATTTCTTAAAAAAAAACTCTTGTGTAATATTAATACAGTATTTGTTAATAAATAAACGACATTTTTTTTTTCTTCCCTTGTCTTTTTCTGTTTCAATCTTTGATGTGTAACATTTTTTCATTTCTTACCATTCTCTGCACTTAATCTTTTCATTCATCTTATCAATCTTTATTTTCTGCCTAAAAGTATTCTATTGTAATGTATATGTGGAAATGTTTTGCAAGAAATGAATGATTTTTTGACAAATATTCCATTTCGAATGTTTTGTTTACATAAAAGAGCAATGTTAGCTTGGTTTAGCTAAATGACAATTTTGAAACTAATTTCAATGCTAAGTTTAACTCTTAATTGACTTTTTTTTTTGTAAGGATTATTAAATCAATCTAATTATCATTTCCTAATCCATGCAAAAATTCGATAAAAGATTTATTTTGAATTTTTAAATAACTTTTTCAAATATCAAAAATGTTTTTCGAATTATTTGAAAGAGTATAATTTCAATTAACGTTAGCAAGATTACTATGAAATGATTAATTTGTACTGGTTTTTCATTTATTATTCATACTTAAAAAAGGAAATGAATAATTAATATGTAATACAAAAAAAATGGAATAATTATTACTGCTTCATGCACTAGCAAAAGTAATATTAATATCAGTTATCAATAATAAACAATAATAGAATGATAATAAACTATTAAGGAGATCAGATAGCACTAACAAATATATTAATATAAATATTATATCAGTACCATTAATACTGGTCCGGTTATTGGCAATAACATGAATTAATACGGATCCGGTACCTGAAGAGGATATGGATACAATATTTGAAGTGAATCCTTTTAACAATGAATCCTATAATGTTAATTCGAATTTTTATAGAAATCTATAATTTTTATTTAAAATTTCATTTCATAATTTTACATACTTTTAGCCAATTCTTGCACAGAAATTGAATTATTTATTAATTACACAATTGATAATAGTGATAATTTAGTCTTCTTTATCAAAATTCAATGATAACATGAATAGCTAATTATTATTATTATTATTTTTTTCTTTTTTTTTTCAATTATACTTTAGAATTATTCATCAGGATATAATGAAAATATGCAAAGTTATGCTATGAAATTTTTAAATTTTCCTCTTTTTTTCCTTTAAGCATTATCTGATCTTTGCTTTTTTCTGAAAATTAATGTTCCGGAAAAGGTAAGTACGAAAACTTTGAAAGTATATTTTATAAAAGATGGAGAAAAAATTTGGTGAATATGTCAAATTTGTCCCATATCCACTATTATATGAAGCTGATAATGAACTATCCGATGTCAAAAATTGATATTAAATTATCATTTTCAGTAATGTATTTATCGATATTCTCAAAATGTTATAATTTAAATTAATTCAATTAGTAATGGATGAAATGAAATTTATAATTTCTATATTTTAATTTAAAATAGTCCCCATATTATTTCATTTGTTTAATTATTTAGCTTGATTAAAGCAGCTAAATTAGTTTCATTTTAAAAGCTAACTAAAAAGATCAAAAATAAATTTATTAGTATTTGTATTCATATATTTTTCACAATTAGCAAATGTTATTTCTTAAAAAAAGAAGTTTCATTTCATACTTCATACATATTGTTTATCATCATATCATTATCATCATCATTATCGTTATCAGTATAATTTTTAATTAGTAGGAAACTAATTACTATTATGGGAGTTTGAATTCATACTTCATACATATTGTTCATCTTCACCATTATCATCATATCATTATCATCATCATTATCGTTATCAGTATGATTTTTAATTAGTGGAAAACTAATTACTATTATGGGAGTTTGAATTCATACTTCATACAT
>NW_018109083.1:1611-2634 GCF_000183805.2 Loa loa | reverse complement strand
ATTAGTGGAAAACTAATTACTATTATGGGAGTTTCAATTCATACTTCATACATATTGTTCATCTTCACCATTATCATCATATCATTATCATCATCATTATCGTCATTAATATAATTTTTAATTACTGGAAAACTAATTACTATTATGTGGATGGGAGGAAAAATAAAAAAAAAATGGCCAAATATTGTTTGAAATGAGATGGTAATCATATTCATTACTTAATAACTGGAATATTTTCTCTTTTTTTTTTTTAAAGTTTACATAGCTGTCTTTTTGTTATGGTTAATCAACAATTCCCTTTTTAGCTTTAATATAATACTTCATTTTTCACCATCATTAATCATCATCATCATCATCATCATCAATAATCACTATTTTTTTGTTTTTCATCAAATTCATCATCATCATTATTATTATCATCATCATCATCATCACTATTATTATTTATTTTACGCCAAACTTATATTGCACTAATGATTTGTTTATGTCATCCGATTAGCTTATTGATCCAGTTGTTACGATAATCTTTTCCTAATTTTGGTTATATTTATTAGCATCAGATCTTGTATTGTATTATTTCTCATCATTATGCATTTAGCGCAATTGTCCGATAAACAAAAACGCCTTCTCAGGTTTGATTTAAATTAATACAATTTAATGATTTTATGATATTTTATATGCAATTCTTTTTCTTATATAAATTCAAAATAATCCACACAGATATTTCGATACTTAAATGATAATATCTTTTCAATCGTTTATTGTCACCAAATTTTTCCAATATTCCGGATGATATCTATGTTTCATATTCTATTAATAGATATCTTTCTTCCTAATTATTTCTTATTCTTTGTAACATTTCAGTGTTCCGGTTTAGATAACCAGAATACTGAAACGAATGATAATATTGTCTTTTCAATCGTTTATTGTCACCAAATTTTTCCAATATTCCGGATGATATCTATGTTTCATATTCTATTAATAGATATCTTTCTTCCTAATTATTTCTTATTCTTTGTAACA
>NW_018109083.1:0-929 GCF_000183805.2 Loa loa | reverse complement strand
ACGAATGATAATATTGTCTTTTCAATCGTTTATTGTCACCAAATTTTCCAATATTCCGGATGATATCTATGTTTCATATTCTATTAATAAATATCTTTCTTCCTAATTATTTCTTATTCTTTGTAACATTTCAGTGTTCCGGTTTAGATAACCAAAATACTGAAATTTTATAAAATTATCTATTTTTACTTTGTATTATTTTAACAGAAACATACTTTTGAGATAGCACATATTTATTCATCAATCTTGTCCGTAATATTTTAGGATCATTTCCCGTGTCATAACTGTCACCATCGTACTTCAAAACTTTGATTGAAAAAAAAACTTTACAAAAACTTTCTACTTCAAAAATAAGTGATTTAAAAAAAGAAAAGTGTCATATGGAAAATGTATGCAATAGCAAATAACTTAGTGTCATCAATAAACATATAACTTAAATTTTATTCTTTTTTATCATTCCTTTTTTTTTGGGACAATATGAAAACAATTTTTTCATATTTTTTAAAATCAATTTTTCACTTTAAAACTGGCTTTAAAATTTTTCCAAACTAAAACTTTATACAATTCAATATTTAACAATTTATGGTAAAATTCGAAAAAAGAGAGAAATGATTTAAAAAAAAAAATTTGATATAAACCAGAATCATTAAAATGAATGTATCAAATGATATATCAGATAATCTAGCATTATCGTGGTATCTCGAGATATATTGAGAATGTAATAAACTTAAAAACAATTAGAATATCTCTCTCTCTCTCTCCTTATATCATTATTTTATTTTAATCATTGAGTATTACAATTGAGGAATGGTTAAAATTTGTTTAACATCACCAGATGTTAATTTCATTTAACTCTTTCATCTTACAATTATTCCCAATTTTTTCCATTTCTACTAATTTTAAAAGTTAAAATTAAAATTAAAATTGTA
>NW_018109082.1:4707-8259 GCF_000183805.2 Loa loa | reverse complement strand
AGGAATTTTAAAATAGTAATAGCAGTGGAATACCGTTGTTTAAGTGTTATCAGTTAATTGTTTTATGCTAATTTGCAATACGAGAAAGTTAAAGAAGATGGAAGATTCGATGTACTCAAAGTAATTGTTAATAATAAAAACTTTATGGTAGAACTACTTGAACCTTTATTAGAATGGTACCAAGAAAAATAGAGAAACTTATTGGCAGCATCAGCTAATTTTGGATTGATTTTCATGATATAAATAATATGTTAATGGAATTGATTTGTTATTAATGAATTAAATTTAAAAGAATTGACATTTCTTTCAAGGAAAGAACAACGTCGCCCAATTAGTGGTAGCAGTCAATCAGATGGCGGTTACAGCAGCGAGCGGCATATACCGTAGTGCAGTGGCGACAATGGTTTTGTTTTCATGAATTTTGAATCACAAAAAAAAAAAAAACAAGCGGAAAAGAGGAAAATATGATCGACAAGTAGATAAAATGATTCTCGTGAAAAGCAGGAAAGAAGACAAACTCACGAATAAATGACGGATATTTAGTTATCTTGTCAGATTATTGATGGTTAATGATAATGATTGTTCATTTCAAATTTGTGCTAGTGTACCAAATGTGTTCGGGAAGTTCCTAAAGAGTTGAAAATAATGTGTCCACATGTCCAGCAATGATTGAGAATCAGTGCTGTTAGTGATGTGATAAATATTGATATAAATAAAATGAACTGCATATTGATAGAGTTGAAACATTTCACAAAATGTATGTTAAATAAACAAATTTATGCCCATAAAGAATGAATGGACACTGTTTTTAAATGGTACCTATAGCTAATTTCCACGGATATCCTCTTGTTGCAGGGGAAATATTTGCATATTCTTATAAGGTTACGAGCTATGCTGGTAGTAAATGTTTCCGGTAAGACTTACCATGCCAGATAGATCATGATTGAAGAGCTAGACAAAATATTTTCATGATCAAGATGGGATCTTTAGTCTTCAGGCAATCTAGGGGAGAGGAACAACTTTGATCCCACACTTGGGCAGATGGAGTACATTTAGCCCTGATTCCCCTTTCGCTTAGCCGATTCAGCTCAGAGGATACACTAACTAAATCTATATCCTGAAGACTTCGTTGCCATCGTCGAAACTCGATAGGCCTTCGTAGATGAACTTTAGGGGTAAGGAATTACAATCTTTTACAGGAATTCCAGTAAATCGTTTCAAAATTAATTTTCCTTTCATTTCGCCTTCCCACACAAAGCTGTGAAAATCTTTTGTGATTGCATTATTGCTAATGATAGATATTAAACAATTCTCTTCGAAATTGCTATTCAATAGAGAGGGAACTTTGCTTTCAGTTTGATGGTGAAAACCTTCTGGAAGTCGTTTTCCTCGGATTTCCTTGGATTCCAGCGTTATCTCACAGTACTTTTTTTCTCGCTGATAAAATTCCGACATTCCAATTCATAAATTCAGAATTTCCCTGCATTTATTGACCACATTTGCAATTATTCCTATAAATCGATTTTACCGCAGCAGATGAAGCGATTAATATCGATCTTCCGTCGTTGGATTTCCTCCATCGAATTTTCGAAAAGCAACGATTGTATATATGGAACCGGCATGGAAATCAAACTCCATTTCAGTTAGATAGTTTACTCCTGTCATCGGTAATTCATCAAGTAAACATAATGCACTTAGCGAAATGCCTAGGAATATATTACTGCAGAGAAAAATGATATTAACTGCGAATTGTTGAAAATTGGATAAACTTAGACGTAGATTATAATATTTAATGAATAGAAGGAAATCCAATAACAATTAAAATGCCACGTCAACCATTTGATGAGTTTACGTCTTCCATTACCCACTTTTTTTGCATGGCTGTGACGTTAGCCTTCGAAATGCGCCAGAAATTCGAATTCATTTGGTGTAGTAGCGTGTATAATGCTATCATTACTACTAGTAGCGTGTATAATGCTATCATTACTACTAGTAGCATTTATAATGCTATCATTACTACTAGTAACGTGTATAATGCTATCATTACTACTAGTAGCGTGTATAATGCTATCATTACTACTAGTAGCGTGTATAATGCTATCATTACTACTAGTAACGTGTATAATGCTATCATTACTACTAGTAACGTGTATAATGCTATCATTACTACTAGTACGCTTACTCTCACTGAATATTATAATACTGAAACGTTTATTATTGATCATGGTCTTATTAGATTAGAGCCGCATTATACCTATATGTCATTCTGAAAACTAATAATTTAATGGCCTCGTCAAATATTCTAAATATCCTATCTGAATGTCTCTTCGTTATCTTCCGGTTTAATGCAACTGACCACAGTGAAAGGAATGGTATTGCCTGATGATTGTTGAGGAAGAGGAATTCCTTCTGTTGAAGGGATAATTTTACTCAATTAGTAAACGTTATAACGTGCATAATTTTGATAAGCATTGATAGCAAGTGAAGTCACGTAGAAAACGCGGTCAAATCTGAAACGTTTGAAAACTTGACAGGCTTATTCGGCAGTGAAATGTTAATGAATTGTTATTTGTTATTAAAATGTTATTAATAAGAAAAAGAGTTTACAATATTAGCGATTACGAATAAACTGAAGCAAAGAACCAATTAGAGTGAATAAACACATCAAACCTTCCATTCCTCAAACTCTGTTGCCAGTGTTTCGTTGTTATCATTTTTATGTACGTGGAGGATGCGTTTACGTTAGATCCGTGGAATTATTAACACCATGCCATCCTCTTCTCAGATGTTTTTGCCATTCAAACTGAAACATTTATTGCAGCAATATAAAAATATTCATCGTCTGTCCATTTTACTATCGCATTCCTTCCAAAGTTGTCAAAAAGGGCATTCTTGTTCGACACCGATTTGGTCGAATCTGTCAAACATTCTGTGGGTGAATATTGGCGTAATCAAAGCCGAACCTCCTCCGAATGTTAATCCACTTTAGATTAATACCATAGCCAAGGAACCATTACTTACACATTATTGCGATTATCCGATTGTAATATTTTTGACTGCAGCAATGCTCGAGTTTTAGCGCCTTCATTGGTATATTTGTCATCGCTACTAATCACAATGACCAACTTTACTGGACCCTAAAATTCATGTTTATCTCATTAGGCACCGAAGATTTCATCTTTCTAATTTGGTTGCAAGCTCCGTAGTAAAATCCTGTTCGTTTTGGTATATAACATACTGACCGATAAGTTCTAATAAACTTACTGGTTGGGCGCGAAAAAAAAAAAGCTAAATCGTATGCTTGGGTATTGTTGCAGTTAAGGACAAACATGATAATATCCAATGTACCCATTGAATATTTTGGTAGAGTTTTGCATTAGTCTTTTGGAGCAGAATGAATTATATTCTAATTGCATTTCTTAATTAAATCGTTTGTGCTATTATCTCTTCTGCTTGTTTTTCTTAGTATATTAAAGAGAGAGATATTTCATTGTCACTCAAGTATGATGACCATTTGATAGAGACATTTCAAAGAAAATTTAAAATCAATGC